>NW_008678508.1:9112-40326 GCF_000695815.1 Acanthisitta chloris
GAGGTGTGTAACACCCACTGCCCAGCTAAGGACCACTAGAATAAACTCAGCAGTTTGAACTCCATCTGGTTAATATTCACGTTGGCATAGAGAGGGCCAGCAGGATCATTTGGAAGAGTACATGACAGTACAAGACCAAAATCATTATGTCCATATTTTAGAAAGCAGGCTGAAAACTCACAAGCAGAAGACACAGGACTGAAGTTGGTATCTCCTCCAAACTTCTTTCATTATTCGATGTACCAGATTCAACTAGAACAGAAGAGCAAAGACTAGATGTTTAGGAGCCTGTGCACAGCAGGCCCTTGGCCTTCATTCATTTCACACACCAGTTTATGTTAAACACTTCTCATGAGACTCCTACTAAGACTTCATTATCTTTTTTTTCCCCCTAGGAGCTTAAAATATGAAGTTAGTATAATTTAAACTGTCACTGAATTGCCCTGTTCCAGAGGTTTACACTGCTTACAGCTCATCAATCATGGTGCAAGACATTCAGCATCTTAACACATTGTGCTTCTCAGAGATAATTCATCTCATGCTTTTGCATCAAATTCTCAAAGATCTGTTTGCCATGAAAGCAAAAATTGCATGTCCAAGTAGCTGCACATTTGGCAAGAAATGGTCCCAAGGGCTCAAACAAAAGTGGATGATGTTGAAGACAGTGGAATCCTCAGTTTGCCAAGAAAAGCCTGCAGGAGGAATCATAGATTCTGGCAAGGAGGAACGATGAGACAAGCAAATGCCTCTTCTCCTCTGCTGAGTTTCCTTTTTGTCCATAGTGAAGTAAAACAACCCCCTGGCCCATATTGTTGCTTCTTCATGCTTCCAAACTGACCTGCACTACAGAGTCAGCACACCAAAGCCACAAGCTGTTCACCCTTGGGCCATCTCAGCTTCTGCAGCTGACAGAAACCACACGTGAAAGAGCTGAAATAACTTCCTCTGGCCAACTCTCACCATTGTCATGTGTAACCACTTCCATATCTCAGTAACACAACTGAGACACTTCCTCTGTGCCTTTTATCTCTGGCCCTCACAGTGCAGCAATCAATCAATCCCAGGAAACTCTCGGGAAGCAAGTCTGACCCTGTTCTGCAAGGAGGTGTCACAAGAAGTTACAAACCCTCTCCCCTGACCCAAGATGGCCAAAATCCAGGAATCCTTTTTCTCCCACTCTCTTTTCTCCTTGTTGGCTTTGTTTTCTCCAATGTCTAACTTGTCACAGGCTCTGAGCAAGAGAGAAACAGAACACAGGAGAGGTTCACATGCAAAGGCCTGAACTGGAATATTGGTCTTCAGTAATGGTCCTCTGTACCTCGGCTAGAAAGCTCTCCAGATAGCACCTTTTCCCTCTACCACCACTCCATCCAGCCCTGTACAGCTACTTGATGCAAAATAACCACCTAATACTTTCCACTTCCACACTTTCTATATGCAGTGGAAAGATCCTGTTTAATCTTTCTGGAGTATAGCAAGTTTTCTAAGAAATTAATGATTTCCAGTGTTCAGAGAAGGATCACAGGAACTGCACCTGCTGCTGGAATGACTTTCATCCCTGGCCAGCACACAGGTAAGCAGGTAAGGCCTCTGCATCAGGAGCTACAGCTGGATCTGAAGGATCACTGTTGAGGTAAAGGTTCTCAGAAGCTCCAAAATCACCACTTATTATTTGTGCAATAAAAATGGTTTCCAGGAGTATGGTACTTCAGAACGAGTATTTTTTTGCTGAAGCACATGGCAAACTGCACAGCCTTCTCAGGGCATAGAAAGCTAACAACTTCTTCAGTCACAGTCAGCCTAACTACCAACATACTTGAATCTTAGATGTTTGTGACATGACACTCTCACCAACAGCACAACTCACTTTGGAGGTCAACACCCACCATGGACATTGTAGAAAATGCATGCAGGAAGAGATACCATGACTCAAACTTTCTTTCAGTGTATAACACACAAGATAATGTCTGTGAGGGAAAGGAAACATTATCTGTTGGATAGAGGGAGCACAGGCAGCCTCCTGTCCAAGGTTAGCAATGAGTCTCTGGGGTAACCAAGTTAAGAGCTACATCTGGACCAGACAAGGCCATTTTTCATTGAGTAACAAAGATGGACAACATGAAGTGTTTTGGGGTGAGTACCAGAAGCCCCTTGGAGGGGCTCTAAACCCTTGGAGGGCTCTAAACTAACAAGAGAACACATGACCAACAGTGTGACAGCACACAGGATGACCTAGGCTGATATTGTTGTCACCTTGCTGTCTTGAAATGTCTGCATTTCAAGGCATTGGTGCCAAGGAGGCTCAAGTTCCACTAAAGTAAATTGGAACCACAAGTGCTCAGCTCCTGTGTCTGGTTCTGCAGGAAAGACATGGAAGCAGTCAAAGAAAATAATCAGGAGCAAAGGAGAAAAGGGAGCAAGACAAGGTCTTGCTGTCTTTTAGTGACTTGCAGAGAAGTTTCACCAGTAGATTCTGGTTTGCCTCTTTCCTGTGCCATGACATGTCACTCACACTTCCCCACATTACTTCTCTGTATACAAGTACACACAGTTCTGTGACAGCAGCAGCTCTGGTCTGTTGTTTTAGGAGACACTGACAATGCTCCCAAGGTCTTGGCTACACGTGACTTGAGCTGCAATTGATTGCCACAGTGGCTACAACCACAGAGCCTGTTCTCAGCCACCCCTGGGCTCCTGAGTGTAATGCAAAAAAGCAGATAATATCATCTCTTCCTGTTTCACTGGTTTCATTAGCTTGGCTACACGCTGCTGATGCTCCAGAGAACTGTCAGAAGACTCAAACCAATTCATTCCCCTGAAGAACTCTGAGACATTTAGGATAGAGAAAGGTCTAAGCAGTAAGAGTTTCTGATTAGGATGAGGGGAAACCTAAGTCTAACAATGAAATAATTTTTCAAGATTTCCAAACAGTCTCTAAGATGCATCAACCAGGGGCAGAAGCAATTTTTAGAGACACATTATCTTTGTTTATATATATATTCATTTCTATGAATAAGGCTGTGAATTGAGCTAAGAGTTTGCTAATGGGGAGGGCTGAGATTTGCTTTGCAAGATTTAGTCTACAATAATTTAGCTTTGTAGGTCAAGGTTGCATAGGTGTTTTCATATTTTTAATCTTAGATTCTAGTATAAGTGAACAAACTAACTATGTAGCTTACATAGATACATAAGCTATGCAGCTTACGTAGGTTTCTCCAGGCAAAACTCTGTCTCCTGTCACACCCACAAAAAGCCCCCTGAAGGCAGTATGTAGGAAAGGTGATTTACCCACATATCATGTTGTAATGAAATTTTTTGTCTTAATTAGTATTTCCCCCAGTGCAAAAGACATTATTCAAGACCTGCAGCAATGCATTCCACAGGGAACCAAAATGGATCTGAAGGCCATTATTAGAACTTTCAGGATGAGTTCCCATTTGCATTTCTGGAAGTAAACCATTTGTACAAGCTGTAAAGGGAACAGTTTCTTCTGTATTCTGAGTGACTGGTACAACTCTTCTAACAATACTTTAGTAATATTATTTCCTTTATCAATATACACAATATTAAGCTGAATAATATGTTTAACCACCTTAAAAACAATCTCCTTCCCCCAAATATATGCTATATACACATGGTACATGCCCAAGGATCTACCATGCAACAGACACACTTGCTCACAATAGTGATTATGAAATCCAACTAACCAGGTTTGCAACGTAATCCAGAACTATCTGGTCAATCTTCTTTTTTCCTACGTAGGGTAGATGTCTCATAAGGTGATCCTTTAGCTGAGCAACCATCTAGAAAAGAAAGCAAACAATTCAGTGTCCTTGGGCATCTTCAAAGAGATGCAAAAGCTGCAGCAGGTGCAGGGCCTGACCAACAGGCACTGGCTCAAGGAAAGGTTTCCCCGTTACAACACTCCAGTTCTGAGTGAGATCCCAAAGCTACTGTACAGTCTTGCCAAATTCAACAGCAGATGTGAATATTCAAAATGGTTACTTGGTCCAAATTCAGCAAACTGAACTTTCAAAGATACTAACAAAGCTTCTAGTTCTTGCATCAGTCTGGATCAAGCCAAGTGAATGGAGTGAAAGGAGGAGTTCAATATGAACATTGAATCCTGAGAATATAAGTATTTATTACTTACAAATAAATCTTAGAGATTTTATGATAGAGAAAACTAGCACGAGTACAGGTTGTGGTAGTAGCCAAGAATCTGAGAACCAGAGTGATTAATGGCAATTTCAGGTTACACATTAACTGTGAAGTCTTTAAAACTGAGTGTTTGTTATCAGACAGGCCTTGCCACTCCCTACCCTCTCCTTTGTGAAATATTTGCTGACCTCATGTAGCTTCAGATAGCAACTACAGTCCATGCTGGTTCTTTGCTGAGAATTACCAAGCAGCATTATTTGTTTCAAAGCAAAAAAAAAAAAAATCTGTCTTGAGTTTACATGTAGATTTATTTCTATGTGTCAAGACAGCAACAGAGGTACGAGGAAAGCATAGACAAGGGACAGCAATGACCTCCCTTTTGAATCTGTCTGAATAAGCAGCAAGGAAGAAATGCAGAGAAGCTTCAGAGAAAGAGATGCAGAACATGGAAACAGGAAGACAAGACAGCAGAGAATGAGAAACTGCCTCAGGTTGGGACAGATGGGACAGTGTTGATGTGCTCTTCAGAGATGCAGTGCTGAGACCTCCCAGTGCATGCTGAAGGATTTTGCTTGGTTTTAATAGGAAGAGAATAAGAGATAAATAAAGATGTGTATGTAGACAGAGGGAGGACAGGCAGGGATTTAAGCTGGGATTTACTGCCCAGAAGCATATTGATGGCAGATCCTTTAGGGAGATCACTAGTGAAAAGAGCATAAAAGAGGAAAGAACCTCAGAATGGCCATAGCAGCCCCAGAATGAGGCAGGAGGAAAAGCAAACAGTGAAAGAGGTGTTAAATTGAGGACTAAGAAGATCTATGACCTCTATGAAGAAAGCAGTATGGGGAAATTCACTCATATATGTTCTAAAGACATAAAGTAGTCCAAAAATACAGGACAGAAGGAAAGCAGTGTGGGGAAATTCACTCATATATGTTTTAAAGACGTAAAGTAGTCCAAAAATACAGGACAGAATAAGGAGGAGGTGCTATGCAGGATAGAATAACAGTTTCCAGTTGAAGTTGTATTAGGAAACACCATTTTGACCAATCAGCTTTCCATTGCTGTTTTTCCCCGATGCCTTAGACCTGCTAAGATGACATCATAAACTCTAGGAAATGCCATGTTTGCACCATAGCTGCTCTGAGTGAGCTTCCACCCAGCACTGGCACTTCGTAGCTTCCTCTTTACACATTTGTGGAGGCTTCGCGTCCCCTAGTGCACACTGAGGAAAGCACATACCAGTCCCATGAGTAACTGCTGCTGATAATCCTCCTCTTCGAAGAGAGGTACTAGCCTAGCCCCTGAAACAAACAGAGCAGGAATCATTCAAGGACGTGACACTACAGAAAGACCATGAGATTTCAACCAGCTTCAGAAGTACTTAGGAATATACACACAAACAAACAGAAGTTGTGGCTTGATCTACTCACCTACAGAACTAATTGAAGAATCATGGAGTGCATAAGAGAGAACTGAGAAATGGAAAAACCCCTTTATCTGCCACCCTCTTCCTCTTCTCTTTGGCAATTAAGTAAGAGTTATCACAGTGTGGTGACTCAAGAGAGCAAAGAGGCACAGGGAAACTTCTGGGAACACCAGTGCAAATACATGTGCTACTTAGATCTTGTCATTTACAACCAACCAGGCTAAATCAGCTGCATTGGTTTTCCAAGGAAATGGCTGGACAGAAAGTCAATACTCCAGAGAATAACCTCCCACTTTGCTAGTTCTCTCCATGGTCTGGCTGCTTCTTCACTCAGATTTACAACTATTATGAAAAGAACACAACTTTTCTAGCCGAATGGAAGGAAACACAGCACCTTCCAGGATTTGAAGGGCCCCAGGGAAGCTGCAGAGGGACTCTGTGTTAGGAGCTTCAGTGACAGGACAAGGGGCAATGGGTACAAATTGAAAGAGGGGAAATTTAGGTTAGATATTAGGAAGAAGTTTTTCCCTGTGAGGGTGTGAGACACTGGCACAGGTTGCCCAAGGACATGGTGGCTGCCCCAACCCTGGCAGTGTTCAAAGCCAGGTTGGATAAAGCCTTGAGCAGCCTGGCCTACATCAAGACAAGTTTTACTTACCAGAGTCCCATGTGTCCAGATGAGAAAGCACCCTGGGGTTTGAAACAAAAAAAATCAGTGTTTCATATGCAATTCTCCAAAGGATTTCATAAGGACATTAAAAGACTTAAACGAGCCTTTGATCTTTCAAAGACAGCTAAAGAAATCTGAGAATGCTACATGGGACCACTTTTAATGAAAATATTATATAGCATTAAAACATTTCTGTCTAGGTTGCATAAGAATAAATCATCATATCTACCATAAACTCCCTAGCTCTAGAGGCCTGTGTGTATTTCAGAACATGCTGTAGTCATAGAATCATAGAATGGAATCATAGAACATTCAAAGTTGGAGGAGACCTCTAAGATCATCAAGTCCAACCATTAACCTGTCACTGCTGGAACCCCCAAACCCTAAACCATATCCTCCAGTGTCAGATCCAGATGCCTCTTAAACACTTCCAGGGATGGTGACTCCACTACCTCCCTGGGCAATCTATTCCAGTGCCTGAACACCCTAACAGGGAAAACATGTTTCCTAACATCCAACCTGATTCTCCTCTGTCTCAGCTTATGACCATTCCCTCTAGTCCCCTCATTGCAGCCATGGCAGGAGAGACCACCAAGTGATTACAAGGATTCCAATAACTGATTTTCACCTGGATAATCTTCTTTAAAGTAAAGTACCTAATCAGACACTTCATCAACTCGTTAAATGGCACATGAAATCCTTCAACATACTTGCACGAAGTAAGAAAGGGTAAATATAATAAAACCAGTACATACTTTTTGGCATTTTCGAAAATATTCCTCAAATAGGCTGTGGTTCTTCTCTCCTCTCTCTGGTTTAGAAACAAACAAAAATCCCCAAATGAACAAAGCAGAAGGACAACTGAAATACTCCCTGACAGAATGCAGATGAGAAATGAAGCTGGTTTTCCCTCTGAATGGGGATAATGTACAGTGGGACTTCAACCCACCTTGCACTATTTTAAGAGAGTCAGACTTATAGGCAATCACCTTGAGTGAAATGACTGCAAGTCTTTGCCCTTCTCATAATGGTTTTCCCTCTGAATGGGGATAATGTACAGTGGGACTTCAACCCACCTTGCATTATTTTAAGAGAGTCAGACTTACAGGCAATCACCTTGAGTGAAACGACTGCAAGTCTTTGCCCTTCTCATAATCAGATTCCCATTTCTTCATGTTTTGAATAAGAAAAATCAACTTGTCCATGTTTGGCTTTAAAACACTCACTTCAGAGGCAGCTCGGGAGGCTGTTCCAGTGCATCAACACTTACCTCTTCTGAAAGCTTGTGCCATTCCCTCCTGAGCACATTGTTTTGGTAATGCAAGTGTGGCTCTGCATACTTCACACTCTCCAAGTTGGAGCTGAGTTTCTCCCAGAAGCCTTTGGAGTTTTGGAACTGCAAAGGATTGAAGGAAAAGCATGAAGTTGCACTGTTAAAGAAATAGCTCATCACGCTCCCACTAAGTGACTGCAAAGACAGATGATTATTGTAGCTTCATTACAGCCTAAGTGGAAACAGCTTACAAAAAGCAGCTGAACTAATTTCTCTTGATTGCAAGGCCTGGGTAGCATTTACTTCAACTTGAGGTGCCTGTAGTGTAGATACTTTGCCACCTTTGTATCCTCCAAGTCACTGGAAGAAATGAGTACTTCTGGGTCATAATTCATCTAACCTATTTCACATACTGGGATGGGAATAACTGCACCACAGACTACACTGTTCATATTGTCTAGACTTCCTCTGACTATAAAAAGAGCCTTAGGCAACTCACTTAGATGTAAATGTTTACATTTGGTCAAATAAATCCCATTCCAGGTTTTTAGCCGTTCCAAACAGAGGAACACCACCAGGACCCAGGCAGCTGCAGGCTGCCACTATTTTCAAGCTGCATTAATACTTAGATTGCAAACATCCATTTATCAACCTCAAATAACAGTGCCTCATCCCAGAAAAGAAATAAAATCCAAACACTTCCATAGCAATTCTAAAGCCTTTGACTCTAATGCTGAAATTAATTTAAACTCAGCTGTGAATAGACAGCTGGAAAAAAAAACCCAACCCAAACCACACTGATTTCCTGAGCTAGTTCTCAGACTCAGTATAAGGATTTGAAGCTGCTGTTTCTAAAGGGAGGGAGATGAGATCACTGCTGAGGAAGAGATGAGATTGAGCCAATTCTTTTGGGCAGTTTTAGAAAAGAAGAGATGGTACCAGGTGCTCTTGCCCCTCTTAATATACACCATCTCCCAGTACAGACACTACATCAGTGACATTTGAATGAAGAGAAATTTGAGTTCACAATATTCCTCCATCTTGCACTAACATGTTGGATTTTGCTCCTTTTCTAAAATGACAATAACTTGGAAAGAAAACCTCAGAAGGAAGAAACCACTTCCTACTATAAACTACAGTTTGTCAGGGAAAATAAATTTCACAGGCTCAATCCTGCCAGCCACTTTCCTCCTGCTGCCTGTGCCTATTGTCACTTTATTATTGTAGCTGCAGCACAGAAAAATAAACCTCGGGTTTTGCTTCATGTTAGTTATATTTAGCAGCTGCAAACTAGGAGCACATATGGCACCATATGTTCACTCTGTTGGAGCTAACTTAGGAGATCTCCAACCTACTACTGCAGGATGTTGCCTAAATGTTACCAATCTGAAGCCAGAGAACTATCAAAGGTAGTGTGAGACTATCATCTAGTGACTAACTCATGCAACTGCTACAGCAGCACTGCTGCAAAATGTGCTCAGGCCACACTGGACTTGGTTTGATATGCAGCAGGGGGAAGCAAGACAGCAATTTGCTTTCCTATACTAAATCTGTAGCAGGAGGTGGTAACTTCAGGGGTGTTTGCTTTTGATTCCAAAAATCTGCACTGTATTAGATCTCATTAAAAATTCAGTGATCAAACCACACCTGATACTGCATAGCACAAATCTTTTTGTGACTATGGACATAGCCCTCCTAAAGGCTCTCAACTCACAGGCTTGAGAAGTCCAAAATAGAGGATGTTTTTAATTAAATCTGTTGTTTCTTGAGGATCATCAGGACAAGGACTAGAAAAAGAAAACGTCTTGCTCCTAGGTGTTTATTTTGCAGACATTCCTAGAGAGTCAAGGATTAATAGCTAAGCACAAACACCTAAAAGACATTGTATTACCAGAAGTCAAAGCAAGACCTAACCAGGCTGCAATCCATGAAAAGCTCCCATGAAGCCTTTCATAAGCAGTGATTTTTTCACCTGAAGGTAGAGAGCTCTCTGCTATACCTCTCTGAAAGGACATAGAGTGACAATTACCTCTAAGAGGTCCATGTGCTCTCTGGGGGAACTGCAGTGCTGTGCCTCCCCAGCAGGGAAGGCATTCAGAGAGCTGTGTGACTACCTACAGGGATGCACAGGCAGCTACTCCTTAAAACATCACTCTGCACCCCAGTGGCTCAGGGCAGCTTGAGGGAGAGGCTTCTTCCTGTGCTCTGATAACTTGTTGCACTAAGCATTTTCACTCTTTTTCCTGGACCTACTCCTATTTTTTCTTCCCTTCTTCCTCCTGCCCCTTTTTTCTCCCTTTCTGATCAAGCCTGTTTGTACCCCTTCAAGTCTCATATCCTTACGGAAAGCTTTTTGGCAACTGGACTGACCCCCCTTTCTTACAGACTCAATATATCTTGTTGAACAGGAATTCAGTGATAAAAACACACCTGATACCCAAACAGCACAAATTGTTTTGTGACTATGGACATAGCCCTACTAAAGGCTCTCAACTCGTGTGCTTGAGAACTCCAGAAAGCTTCTCCTAGTGACAATTCCCCACTGTTTCTAGGAGATGCCATAAAATATTTGCAAAAGAAATACCACATGTGGGACCTGATTTGTCACCAGGGTCTGACTCCTGATGCCAACAACATGCACCAACTGAAACACCACCTGAACTCGAGCCGTGGTGAGTTTGTGATGCTGGAGGGGTACAAAGCAGCCAGAGGACTAAACCTTACCCTGTGTATTATCATCTTTGTCCTCATGCAAGAGTCAGAGCAATTTGTAGTCAAAAGTAGCAGGAAATATTTGTCTTTAGTTCAACTCTGACCTTTCCAATCTGTTTAGGTTTCAGACAGAAATAGGAAATGAGTTCCACAATCAGGAAGTATAGCTGCTAAGGCATGTGCCCCCAGGGGCTTGAGGTTCAATCTCAGACAAATTAAAGGCCTGCTAACTTTGACCTCTGTGAATTACAGGGATTATCTAGCAACAAATTTTCTCAAGAGCTGATTTTCTCAGGTGTCCCAGCTCTCAGGGCAGCCTTCCCAAGCAAAGCCCAATTCCCTGACAGCATCCCTATGATCCTGTGCAGCACAGCTGGGGTGCCCTGCTGCAGAGTGGGGGAGCAGTGGGCAATTTCACTGATTTTACAAGGTTTTGTGAACAGTGAAGCTTTATCACTAATTATATGCAGTGGGAATGAAAGACTCTTGCCTGTTCAAAGAGCTACATGGAACAAGACAGTCGTGTATGCAGAGTCTAATCCCATGTGTTACTGGTACTGTTGTGTCTCAACTCTAACTCTTCCCATTAGCTCCCCACAACAAACTGCCTGTTAAACTCCTCTTTCAGGTTTTGTAGGGGAATACTTAGGAAAATTTCAAGTATTTCTCTAAACTGGAGCTGAGGGAGTGGAACGGGAAGACTCACTGGTGTTGTTTTCAACGGAAAGTACAATTTCCTACCCAAACAGCATGTGCTCTCCCCATCCAGCTCACTGCCTTTTCCAGGCTGTGCAGGAATTTGTCTAGATTTAGTAGCCAAAGCCCTGACATCAGTGCAATCACAGGATGCTCTGGACAAAACAAAGTGAGAGGGTCATGAACCACTCATCCCAATGGCAGCACAATGGGGGGATATGTAGGGATACACAGAAATCCTACGTGTCTGTTAGGCCAATCCTGCCTTCAGCTAACAAAGTCACACAATGAAGTGGTATCAATCAGACCTAACCAGAATGAATCCTTGTAGGATGTTGAATACAAGTGTCTTTAGAAATGGAAAAAAATACACCTTTGAGCTAGCAAACATCAGTCTGAACAACTGATATAACCAGGCAATTTTCTGTTCACCCCTATTTTTGGACAGGGCTGTGGGGCCACGGTTTCCTTAGTGTTTAGCACAGCTCCATCCCACAAAAAAATCTGCAGTTTCTAATCTGCAAATACAAATGCAGTTTTATACTGAAACTTACCTCTAACACAGGTAGAGAAATAATGTCTGTTGCACATGTTACTCCAGGGATAACCTATAAACACAGATCAATTATTTATAGTCTCATAATGTAGCATAAAACATGGTATTGTTTGGGTATTAAGTCAACCTCCATTATCCATTTCCTCTGTGAAACTAGCTAGGTAGCCAAAACCATAGTCAGTTTTGCCAAAAAGAAATATGGAAGATGTTTCTCTCATTCACCTCACTTGAAAAAAAAGGCACCATATTAGAATATTGTCAGATTGGGGGAATTAAAATATACTATTTCCCCTCACTGTAAAGTCTTGCCTGAAGTTACTTCTGCAACTTGTAAATCTTAATTCTACTGATTCTGTTTGTCTTGGAAACCAGCTGCATGATTTTGCTGGTTAAATATATTCTATACTCATTATAAATCTCATAAGATAAGGAATAAATTCATACTTTGTCATGAAAACGGAGATATTTCATCATCCATTCCATTCTAGTAGCTGTTCTTATTTTATAAATGCTTTTATTTGTTGGCAAAACACTTGACTCATGGGAAACACCACAAACACTTGGCAAACTAAAACAGGCAGAAAGCACAGATATGGATTTAGAGCATATCTATGAAAAGGTAAGACACACAAAGGCTGGATTAAGGGAGAAAAAACAGACCCTCTAGCTATCAATTAAAGTACCAGCTGTTATCTTACCCCAATCCAGTCAAGCAGTGATGTGTAGGGCAAAAGTTTATCCAGGTTTTGAGTTTCTGGACACATTCTGCAGTACAGGGAGGCTGATGGCAATGAAAAAAGATTTATAAGGCTAAGATTTATAAACTATCAGTTAACAAGAGTAGGCTTCACAGTTCCTTATCTAGCACTTTTTTAGGGACAAATCCTGCTCCTGCCTCTGAAACAGCTTCCTCCGTGGTGGAACTGGTCCCATTCTGTGCACAAAAGGAGGAAGAGAAGTCCAGATGGCTGCAGGGCTGGGTCAGCTGCTTGGCTACAGCTCAGCACTGCAGGGGTCCTTTGTACAAAGGCTCAGGGCACAGGACATGCACTGGCTAGACTGAGCAATCAGCTATTAGAGGAGAATATCATGATATGCCAAATCCTTATTAAAAAAAATGGTTTGGGCTAGGCTAGAGGAGATTTGTTCCTCAGCTCCAATCTCTGACAATAATGCTAAATCTGTTTGTTCCATCAGACAGAAGAATGCATTTGAAAAGTTTTACTGTCAATCTGATTTTGAGATGGCTCTGTATCTTCTAAACTACTGATGTTGTCTCCAGCACCACAAAATGCAGGTCAATTAACACGAATCATAACCAGAATGTTCAGAAATAGGAGTCAGTTTGTAACACTGTGGCTGCTCCTTCAGTGACAACTAGAGGATGCAGGAAAAGAAATACCTACCAATGATAAACTCTTGAATGGGGTCAAAAGAATGACATGTTGACAGGTTCTCAGAAATCCACTGAATAATCTGTCAGAATGAGAACAGGGAGTTTGTCACATCTCTCTGTTCAACCATGTGTTGTAAAAGACCATAGAAACTTAGGTTTTGGTAGTAACATTCAGCATAAAGTACAGATACACAGACAAAGGTGTTCAGGACAGCTGGACCAATAAAGGGGCTTAAGGCAGCCCAGCTGATGAACTGTCATGTCAATCAGGACTTGTCTTTGGCTGATATCATTCATGCCCTGACCTTGCTTTGCATAAAAAATCTAAAGGAGGTTCTTTTCCCACCTGCATTTCCAAGTCTTCTGTGTGTTGGAAGTACAGCAGGGCACAATGCAGAGCTGCCAGTCTCTCACTGTCCTGTTTGCTATTCTGCAGGAGCTGCAGTAAGGCAGTGTCACTGATGCTCACAGTGTACATACTTCCTACTTGGCAATCCAGGACTGTTGACACGAGTGGGGATCGGATGGAACAGTTTTGTAACGTGCCAATTCTTGCATCCTCACCTGAAGGACATTGGTTAAAGTACAAAAAGGAATAAGAATATAAAATCTGTCTGCTCCCTGTGCTTCTCTTAAGAAAGGTCCTCAGCTGTAAGACACAGTTTCCTTTTTTCTACTAGCTGCCCTGGTATCATGCTGAAGAGGAGGAATGGTGCTGGCTGGATAAAGGAAATAGATAAGGAGGACAGTCCATACTCAGTTCTCTCCTTCCCTACTGCTGATACAAAGAAGGTGTAGAGACTCAAGGCTCACAGTGCTGTCCTAAAGCAGAGCACATGAGAAGGAACAAGAGAAGAACACAAGGCCAGCAGCAGAAGTTCAACACTAGAATTAGCTGGTACAGTTCAGAACTGCTCACATGCAGAGTCATGATACAAACTTGTATTGGAGGATCTCTTATCATCAGCCTCAATGGCCAGAACAGGAAAGTTCTGCTCTATGATTACTCATTGAAGCATCAGATCAAAGCCACTGTTTTTATGCTAGTACTAAGGTTCATAACCATGGTACTCTACAGGTACTGCATTTCAGACCCTGTGCATCAGGGAAATCAGACCCACCACACCACAGTGATGCTTTCCACTCATTTTTAGCAGAACAGTGTCTCATTATGCCTATAAAACAGGTATTAGCTTCCTGAGATGCTGCTCCTGCACCAGTTTCCACAACTTACTTCTCCTTCACCCAATCAGAAGAACAGGTTTCTGTTTTGAAACACAGGCCCCCCACTTCCAAAAATAACCCATTTCCCACAAAGACGTGTTTGTTGGGAATGAAACAACACACCTCTCAGATGAGACTCTAAATCAAATTGCATCAGCTTGATCAGGTGAAGGAAACACAGATTTCCTCTCCCCACACCCTCCAAACACACACATTTAGAGTAACTCAATTGGAGGAAGGAAATGTAAAATCAAATTTACATCTCCATGTGAAATTTGAGAACAGCGGAGGACCAAGAACCATGTGCAAGGATGGGGGAAGGGAAACTATGAAACCAAGGCAAAGAGTTTCAAACTCAGTGAAAGGTCTTTTCCATCTCATAACGAGCCAAAAGTAAGCAGTACATGAAGTATGAAATGTCACTTCAGCTTCTGTGTCTAAAATGGAAAGTGGCAAAAATGCCATTCTTATGTTTGCAGTCTCTCTCCTCCTTCAGAACACTGTGCAGTAAAGGAAACCTTGAGAAATACAACTTGCACATAAAGAGATTTGAACAAGTTTCCATTACAACAGTAACATAACGTCAAGCAATCTTACCATACCTGTCAGAAATAAACTATAGCACAGCAGGTCAGGATGTTGAATATTCAGGAGGTGCAGGAACTGGCCAGGCAAATAAGCAGCCACATAATAGTCTATTTAAAGAAATAACAGTGGTTAATTTAGCACTTGATCACTTATTTGCTTTAAGAGGCTATTTCACGTGATCCTCATCTTGGCCCACTTCTCCCTGGTGGAATTGATTATATCTAGGAAATATAAAAGGAGTCAATTAAAAGCTGCTGTTGTATTAACACAGGAAACACTAGCAGTACATTTGGGTTTCCAGGGGAGGATTCAAAAGACTTGAGACAATCAAGAACTCAGCAGCTGATGTCCAGGGCAGATTCTCAGCCCATTTCAGAGGAAACTACTTACTGATAGTGAGGTGTTGCAGTATTAAATGCCAAATATAACAGTTAAGGAAAACAAAAAACTGACAAAATAACACAACTAGGTAAAGTCAAGAAAAATAATCCTTTCCTTCTAGAGAAGGGTTAGCCATTTGTCTCCCTACTGGGGACAGAGAGTAGCAATCACACAGGGAAGTAACCAAAGTAACTTACCAAGATTCATAAAAGCCACTTCCTTCGATTTATGAGATTCTGTCCTTTCTAGAGAAACTCTAAAAGTTTTGTTGTAACCTGGGGAAAAATAACAACACTTTTTCAAAACCCAAACAATAAACACCGTTTGTTACAACCCATGTATGACTACAGCTAGAAACTTCAGCAGACCCAAACAGGGACATTTTAGACTGTTTTATGGGGTTATCTGCACAGACAGATTTACCTCATCCTAAACAGAGTTGCTGCACACTTAGTAGACTTGCACCTACACAATGTGGTTCTTCAGTGTGTGGAAAGCAGCCACGCACTGTACAGCCTCTGTTTGGGGTGAAAGAAGCATTCCAGCCCAGAGAAAGCATGTGTAAAGACACCTTTCCTCAGAGAAAAACCAAACACAAAACCTTTGTGTAGCTGTGCTTCACATTTGAGGGATTTTTTTGACTGCTCTAAAGAATTGCCAGTTTGTTTACCTGCATGTCCTATTGCTCTAATTTAGCTCAGCTCACTTTAAACACAGACCAACTTCAGACCTGCTGTGTTTGCATGGGCTGTGCATGAGCACAGCTGTTGTTTTATTCCGGACTCGTACCACACTTCTGGCACCCATTAAGAATGACACAAAGCCCTCAAACTTCCTCTGCCTCCGAGGAAAGCTGAAAGTTAAAGTAACAAATGCTGTCATGGTCAGGATGCTACTTAATCCTGCATGAGAATTCAATATAAGATCCACAGTTTAAAGGACCACCAAGGAAAAAAGCTGCTCATGAGCCACATTTCAGTCACTCATCCAGGGCCTGAATTCCTGACCCCAGCAGAGAAATGTGCTTTTTCTATGCTGCTAAAAAAGAGACCTCCAAGACCAACAGGAACACTACAGACAAAGGGGTATCAAAACAAACAGTTTTTCACACAAAATGCTGACTGAAGTTTGCTTGCAATGAGTCAATATACTCATCACTACCTAGTTACTCACCTCAAAGCACTTGCAAAGACCAGCACTGCAGAATACAACTGCAACGTGGTGACTTCTCTGTTTATGCTACAGAAGCTGCTTTAACAGGGGTGGAAAGCTTCCTGCTCAGTTTACAGATGCTGCAGGACAAACTGAACTCTTCACATGTCTCCACAATATGGCTCATGGACCAAATGTACCACTGGTGCTGTGGGCTACCTCAGGGCCAGCCTTAAAATTCTCTTATACAACTGATCAACCTTAGCTGAAGCCACAAACAGCTCTGCACCAAACAACTCCATTCCAAGGAGGTCATTTCAGAGGTAGCTAGTCAATGTCACCATATCTATCCTCAGTTTCTTCCTAGCACAGATCAGGATGTTCAAGGGCCATGGTTGGCTCCAAGCAATGCAACCAACCTTCAGCTACATCTCAAACACACCAAGGGCCATCAGCCCTCCCCAGCAGTGCAGTGCACAGTGTGTCACACCCAAAAAGGACTTTTCCAGTTTGTTAATGCCTTCAAGAACATAAAAATGCACTTCATTCAATCCCACAATGTTCCAGAAGCCAAGCAACACCTTAGTTCAGCATTGACATATGAAGAGTTTCCTGACACACAGAAGCAAACACTTAGAGTAAAACAGAGGTATGTTGTCCATTTGAACACAGTTCCTCCAGCTGATGAAATAATTCATCTCTCTTGTCCATGTATCAAATGAGCAAATCTTGCTAACAAGAAGTTTTATCCTGGTCAGAATAAAACCATCTTGTTTATTATTTTAAACCAAAAAAAAAAAAAGCCTTAAGAGCTAGAGCACCACTTACACAGCAACTATTCTTAGAGTCAGTGGGTGTTGAGCCTCTTGCTGTGAAAACGCCATGTGGAACTGGAACTCCAAACAGACATTCAAGCTAAGAGCTGTTGGCTCTACTTCCCATACAAATGCCTTATGGCATAAGTACAACACACCTGCAAGCTCCCACAGATTTCACTGATGTCTGTGCTCAGCATGTCTGGCTAGAAATGAGGGACCAAATTAATAACCATTTACAAGGCCATTGGTTTGAAGCTACTCATTCAGCATCAAGGCAGGAAGCCTACAGCAGGGTAAGTCTCCTTGGCAGCTAAAGGCAGCTGCTGTCTTTAAACACCAGCCACAGTAGTTTATTGTCTGCAGGGTTTGGTAGTTATTTGTTTTGAAAGGCATTCTGTGACTCTTTCAGCACAGTGACATTCTCCAAAATAAAGCATAGCAACTTAACAGGTTTAATCTTACCTTTGTGTAGGAAATAGATGGAGTACAGGATTTCATCAGGAGTTTCAGAGGCCAGGCTACAACACACACACAAACCTCCTGAAAAGGCAAAAGAGGAGAAGAAAATGGACTTGTCCACCTATCTAGACGTGTTTATACTGCACAAAACTAAAGCAAGGCTTTCAAATTAGAAATAATCTCTCAAAAAAGGTAAAGATTACAGAAATAGCTATTATGTACCTCTGACCATCATTTACCTAATGAAAGAAAATCAGGAGAGAACACAAGTGGCAATAGGGCACCGTGGAAACCTTGGTCCTGACACAGCCTTTTCTTCCCTTTAGGACATTTAAACTCTTCCCAGTAGAAACTTCCTTGCAGCCAGAAAACTGAACAAGCCTTTATCTCCATAGACTGCCTCAATCCAGGTATTTTCTGCTCAGGGACTGTTAAATATGCTCAGAACAACACAGTAAAACACAGTTTGTTTGCTTTTGAAGTAATTTCATGTTGGCAGCAGTGTGATACACTACTAGAGCTTTAGCACACTAGAAATTATAGTCACTTCTCCACTTTCCAGCCCAGAGAGCTGTTAATTTGTTTTTTAGGAGAAAAGTCAGTCCTTGGCACAAGTTTATTTCACCCAAGGTACTGTGTCCAGGAATGCTCCCTGCTCTCAGCCTAATTCTCCATCAGACTGATCCTGTTTTGACCCCACTGGGTGGTAGCCCTGCCTCCATCTCTTATAAAAACTTTAATCCACTTACTCTGATGCTTTGGCATTCACGTTAGAAACAGCTTCCAAACCACAGTATTCCAACAGAGTTGGGAAAGCTGTGCCACAGCTATGACCATCTACCTTCTACCTTTATTGAAAGTTTAGCACTCAAAAGAAAATGTAATATAAATACAGATACTGTTCTGTAAAAAAATAAAGGCTATGTGTACAAAGTATACAGAAAATGGCACAGTATGGAGAAAGCACAAACACAAAAAAAGCACAGCTACCAAGAGACTTTATTTGATTAAATGCCTCCTATTTCACACCACGAAGCTGCACCATAGCTGTGACACAGATATGGCTGAGACACTTCACACTTCTGCCTTCTGGGGAAGGTACTGTCTTGAGATGCCTTTTTTTTTCCTTTTCTGCTTATTCTTAGCTGATTGAATATTGTTTTGATACAGTTTTGCTTGGATATTTGAGTCATTCAGACAACAGACAGGGCATTTTGCCAGAGCACTTGGCATCTTTCAGAGCATGCATAATTTTTAAAGTAGCAGCATCAGGACTCATGAGGAAGGCTGGAAAAGCTCCAGCAACCCACAATGCTGTTTTATTGTCAACAGCTCCTTTCCAGCACTGCAAATTTCTTGCCTGTATGCTGGAGGGTAGTGCAGTGTACACTGTTCTGTACATCACACAACGTGCAAGTGAGTCTGTTCAGGCTGAAGTGGGTAATATGTGCAAGCTGATCACAGGAACAGCAGCTCTGGGGGACTATTAATAGGATATGCATCTTTCAGCTCTAGGCTACTGGTCCAAATGTCAACGAACTGAGCCACAAAATGCCGTGGTAGGCTCAGATCAGCAACATTTCATCTGACCCAGCCCTGGCAATCCCACTAGAGCAGTCAGAGACTGAGAATATAGGACAAACTCCTTTCCTACCCTCACCAATCCACTCTGCAAATTAGAGCTGGGTTGTGTTGTGCTGCTGCAGGGAAAGGTTGTTATCCTGTTGCACCTCTATGGTAAGTGTATCATGCAAAGGCAGAACCAGGTCTTCAACACTACCCACTTCAAAATCATTTGCAAACAGCAGGAGCTGTAGCTGAAATGCCTCAATGTGAGAAGGCTTACATGAAGATATGTTTGGGTGGGCTCTTATCTGTCCAGAAATAAAAGGGAAAAAAGATCTCAACCACAATGAAGTTTTGCTCCTATTCAGGAAACAACAATCACAACTCTGGCACTTCATAAATAAATGTCATACCACTGAGACTGTAGGAGACACCTGTGAACAGAAAGTTTTCCCTAGGAATCTTTAACTTCAAATTCCTCATTTCTGTTCAAGCCAAAGCTCAAGACATGAGGCTGTACCAACATCTCAATGTGGCATCCAAGTGCCAGAATTCAAATACATTGCAGCAGGGCATTTTGTCTAGTTGTACTGAAATGGGAGTGACTTGCCTCACTTAACTTCAACCATCCAAATATCTCTTGTTTAGACTCCTATACATCAAAAAGAAATCAAGCAGTCACCCTCTGGAATTGCCTATTTTTCTCTAGAAACATAGTTCAGATGCCTAACTTTCAGGCAGGTAGTTAGGTGATAGTAATCCAGTGTCTATGTCCTATTACTGCCTGCATTTCTTTTTATAATGCTGAGAAAGTGTAATTGAAAAGCATTTCTAAAGCACTAAGAGAAAACATAACAGCACAGTGTCTTTTAAATAACCACTGAATTCTGGACATACAAAGCTAATTCTGAAACTAGAACTGCTTGAGCTCAGCTACTCAAGGACACTGAGGTTTGTATCTGGAGACATTTTGTCTGTGCTGAGTACAAGGAAGTTTGAGAAAGGAAGAGTGATTTCAGACTGGCAGGAGCTAAGAACAGTTTTATTAAAAGGGAAATTGCATGGAATATTCAAGTTTGACGTTAAGCCAATTACTCTTTGCCAGGGATGTCTGAACGGTACAAATAGGGATGTTGGCATTAATTTTTGAGGCATGTTAGCAGTTCCACAGAAGGCACAAAAAACTTGCAGTCCAGTGTTGCAAATCACCACAAACTGAGACACAAAAGGGAACTTCAATGTGATCACCCACAGTGTCCTTTGACAACCAGACACAGTCTCAGCACCAAAAGTTAGTTACCCAAAATGGGCCATGCAAGGCAATCCCCAGTTTCAAACAACATTCAAGGAAAAGCCACATGGAGTAAAGTCATTAAGTGCAACTGTCATGTTCTGTGTTTAACATGAAGTGCAATGGAAAGTACTTGTGAAATGCTCCACACAGATTTTAAATACTGTGCTGCCAGATGGAAAATAACATCTTATTTCAGGGTAACCAAACAAGAATCTTGGTGGAGGATGACTGAATTTTATCCCAAACTAAAGGATGTGTTTCAATACCCCAGAGGAGTATACGAAACATATACACAAAGATCAATAATATTTTCCAGTATTGGACAGGCTGTTGGCATAAGAAATGATGTTGCTAAGAGAGAAAAGGTAGCCTAATCTACATTCGGTAGATAGAAACTTGGCTTCCTCTTACTTGTAATTCCTCTCCTCTAATCTTTACAAGCTTGAAGTCTGCCTTGGTAAGAGAAAAATCCATGTAAGGCAACTGTACTTCTCTTGATTTGCATCAGTGGTCATTTCAGTGCAAGTGGCAAACAGCTCAGCGATTCTCCCACGTGCACAGCACACAAACCCTTGGGGAGAGAGATGGAAAGCCACTTCTGCAACACTTCCCTGTGCAACTCTGCACACAACTCAAAGGTTAAGCAGATACCATCTCTGCCTGCCTGTATGGTCTAGTTTAGAAGCTGAAAACAGCTGTGATGAACAGATACCTCGAGACCATTTTTAATCAAAACCAAAAGCTCATGGCATGCATTAGGCTGCATTAGGTTTAAGAAACCTTTTAAGTTTAAGTAAGCAATCATGTGTATACTAAACCCTTGAGCAGCACATGCCAATGTTAGTATCACATACCTGGACCTTCTAAGCTTCACATACTAACAGCAATATGGAACTCTTGGAGTCTGTGTTGCACTTGCTCTGTGCACACGTGTCCACTTTGTAACACACACATATACTCTGTCAGAATCCCAGGGAACCAGCCTGGCCAAAACCTCCCTTGAAATTACTTTCTAACATAATTTTGGTGACCTTTAACATCAAATTGCTTTAATGCAACATACACAACCATGTGTTGGTGCCACCTATGTTCTGGAGCTAGGAGGGAAATGCTACAGTGTGCTTAGACTGAGATGTTTCACTGATGAGAGCATGAGACCAGTTCTATGAAGCTACCACAAAATTTCTGTGCAACTGTTTTGCTGTTGGTATTGATATATAAACCCCTGAGTACTCAACTTCAGTGCAGATTTCAGAGGGTAAAAACAAATCAATAAGACAAATAAACCACAGTTGCTTTCTCCCTCTCCTCACAGTTACCTGCCAAGTATACTCCAAAGGAATACAAATCTCATGTTCACATCATACATATTTTTATCTCTGTGTGTTTTTAAAGAAATCTAATCATCAATTATGATTACACTGCAAGATAATTACTAGTGGAGATGATTTTGACCATAATTGTACATATTCATTACCTGCTTTACTTGTGAAAACCTGAAGGTTCAAAGATTTAGATGTAACATCTTGGTCCTGACAGGAATCATATCCAAAATTCACCAGTCTGTGAGCAAATAAAAGATCACTAAATAAATCACCTCAGCCACAGAGATTTATCACAATGCAAAAATCACAACAGTCACTATGTAATCAATACATACTAACTAAATGATAATCAAATGTTCTCTAATGCAAGTTTTATGAGGACAGGCTGAGGAAGTTGGGGCTGGAGAAGAGAAGACTGCATGGAGACCTCAGAGCAACTTTTCAGTATGTGAAGGGGCTACAGGGAAGCTGGAGAGGCTGCAATGATAGGACAATGGGTAATGGGCTCAAACTGAAGGAGGGAAAGTCTAGGTTGGATGTGAGAAAAAAGTTTTTTCCTGTGAGGGTGGTGAGACACTGGCAACAGGTTGCCCAGGGAGGCTGTGGCTGCCCCAACCCTGGCAGTGTTCAAGGCCAGGTTGGATGAGCCTTGAGCAACCTGCTCTGGTGGGAGGTGTCCCTGCCCAGGGCAGGGGGTTGGGACTAGATGACCTGTAAGGTCCATTCCAACCCTGAAATTCTATGATTCTGTGAAGTTAAATTACGCTTTAACCAATTTTCTCAATGCTGCTAGGAAAGAGAATCCCAACACTGCACACTGTTATCCAACAGCTATCCATACAGTTATCCACTGTTATCCCAGCTGCCAACTTCTCTGCACTGACTGCATTGTCCAACCATTCTAACACTTTGAAGTGAAAGCAAGTTCTGATTAGGTGCTAAAAATCCAAACACACATCATGCCTGTTAACTCAGAGGCTTTTCAGGCTAATTCCACAGCCCATGTAGGTAAAGCTACATTTTAAGCTGCGATTAGGAACACTAACTTCAGTGGAAAGACTTGAAAAGGAAAGCACAAACTCACGTGGAACTTGTTTTACCATGATATTTTCATCTTGTGCTGCCTGTGCTTTATTGGTTTTACATATCTCTAAATATACAAATCCCATTTTTGCCCTACAGAACACACAACAGCAGATTGTAGTCAGCCTGCTGTGGCTTTTTTGGTGTTAGGTGGTTTTTGAGCTTTGGTTGGAATTTAGAAGGGATTTTGATCCTGTGGGGATTTTCCTCTAGGTATTCTGCCATAATTTAAAAAAAAAAATAGTAAAATACAGCACTGAAGCCCTTAGAAGAGCCAGATTTGTTCAGTACTAACTGCAAGACGATACTGTGCCCTGTTAGGGCAACCTGAGCCTTATCCATAGCACTGAGACTGGTCTAGTAACCATGGTAGGGTTGGACTCCATGATCTTGGAGGTCTTTTCCAACCCAGTTGATTCTATGATTCTATGACATTCCCAGAGCCACACCTTGGGCAGGGTGGAACTCAACTACCTTCAGCTATTGACATCTGACCCAGTAGCTTTAGCCTTCATTTTTATCCACAAAGATAAACAGGCCCTTTTAGAATGTAAATTCAACTGATCGAAGCTAGATGAGGATGAGATGAATTATGACTGAGAGTCAGACCACCCTGACTAGCTTTTTTACCCCCTGAATTAAAAGGGAGCCTTAAGGAGACAAGCTCAAATGCATGTGCATGGCAGACACAGATAGAATCAGACAAAACTTTGTCTCTGAAAGTGCAGGCTGCCTGGAAAGAGCATGCTGGAAGAGAACAGAGTATGGGCAGAGCCTCAGAGGCTGTAAAAAGGAGCTACTCGTGTGGTTAACTGCTCAGTAAAACTTGCAACAGCAATGAAAAATGGAGAGCTTCCCTTGCCAGAAACATTGACATCACCACGGCAGCATGCCCAAGGTTCAAACAAATTAATTCACATAGGTAGAGCACACTCAGAAGGTTTAACCTATAGCTTTAACCTACAGCTAATTGCTAAAAAGGGCACCAAGAAGCAGTCAAGGATTAAATTCCTTTTTACAGCTGACCCTGATGAAAATAAGAACTGGAGGTTTAGATATAGTGTTGATGTTACTCTTATGTTCCAGGACCATGTAGGCAAACAAAGAAACTGTGGTTTGGACAACTTTTACTTAAGTTAGTAAAACATTACCATATATATTAAAAGGAAAGCACAACAAAACATTAAACAGTCCAAACCACTTACTTTAATTGTGTGTCATTTACAGAAACATCCAGGTGTGATTCCAGCTGTTAAAAATGCAAACAAACCTGTTATTTAGTGAGGTCAGCAATGGTGATTAGTATTTCTGACCAGTAAAATGTGTCACATTCACATGTCACCAGATTCAACACTTTAACAGTTTATTTACCCTCCTCTAATCCTTACAGTCACTCAAAAAAACCCAACCCCATAAAACAGATTCTTTTCTTAAAAAAAAAAATCAATTGAGAGATATTTAAGCTCCTGCATTAGAGCAAATTTCAGCCACTGGGAGAAAGGTCTCGTAACGATTACCTGCTGTAATTTTTATGCTTTGTTCTCTGTGTTTTGGCTGCAACAGATTTTCCTGTCTCACTTCAAACTGACACAAAATTAGCACATGGTTTCTTTACCTAGTGCACTTGCTAAGGCTGCTTGTTCAATAACTGAGTAGAAGATTGGTATAATGTCATGAATGTCACTTACTTCCTTCTGGGTCAATAACTGTTACCTTACTGTGGCACAATCTGAATCTGACTGAATATATCCTTGACAAGAAAATAATGAAAAAAACCCAACACCAACCCCAAAAACAATGAGAAAAAAAACCCAACCCAGTTTTTCTCTGAAAACATTTCAACAATAAAAGACACTGAAAGAGATCTCTGTATCAGTGCCTGGAACACAAAATTATATCCCACTAAGCAAATTTGTATAATAAAACACTCAAAACTTACTATTGCGTTAAAATTGTCATCAGGATAAAACTGGACACACTTTAAAGTACTCTTTGATTCCTGGAATTAAAAGGATTTGTTTTGTAACTGAGAAAGCACATGACACAGACTGAAAAGTGAGTGGATACTCCACACCATTCTGCATACTCAACCTGCTTTGCTAGCAGATAGGCAGAAGTTAGGGGACAAAAGAAGACTTTAAAAACCACATATAACCCCCCACAATAGCACTATGACATGCTTCCTTCCTGTCCCAGATCATTACCTGCCAATCATCTATAATTGCGTGGGCTCTCACTTGAAGCACAGCAATACATGTCTCAGACATTCTAGCAAGTGAAAAAAATGTTTTCCATCACTACCTATATGGCAAACAGAACTGTGTCCTTTTTTGGTCAGTTCTAAAAAAGGGTATCTCAGAAACAAAAACAGGAATACATTTCTCCACCACTGTTCACTTCCTGTTATTTCCTAACATTCATTCTTTCTGTGGCTACGAAGAGGTAAGAAAAATCAATTTTCATTGATACAGAGGACATCAAGTGCCAATATTCTCTAAAACAGAAATAAAACCCCAAACCTAAACAGTTTCAGAGGTTCTAACCAAGAACCTGCCCTCATTTGGTCACTCAGTAAGTCTGTGTACAAAATACTTTAGAGGCATCTGGATCTGGCACTGGAGGATATGGTTTAGGGTTTAGGTGTTCCAGCAGTGACAGGTTAATGGTTGGACTTGATGGTCTTAGTGGTCTCCTCCAACCTTGATGATTCCATGATTCTACTTTCCATATGTGAATTCTCTAGAACAGAGGCATTCACAACAGGTTTTGGTAGATTTAGATCCTTATGAATAAAAGAACATTCTAAAGCAAAAAAACCCCTAACAAACCCACCCTTTGGTATAGAAAGCACTAAGACCACCAGTCTTCTTGCAATTTACTAAGCACCTGGCTAATGGTTGGACTCAATGATCTTAGAGGTCTCCTCCAACCTTGATGATTCTATGAGTCACCACAGCAGTTAAGCAAGTCTGGCTTTTGCTTGAGGTTATTTGAGGCAGGAACAAGACAGACAACCCTAATGAACATAAACTCACACTTCTTACGCCACACACTCAAAACTTCACTGTCACTAGGCAAGCAGGAACAAAACTGCAAGAATCACTTTCATCTCACCTTTGGAACAATGTAGAAGAGCCTTTGTTCCATCATATCCCATTGTGCCCAAACAAGATCATCTGCAACTCTGGCTCTTGGAAGCTGACCTGACTTTTGAATCACCTAAAGGGAAAGAAAGAACATTAGAAGTCAAATTAGGTTCTACAACAACTGTGCACAGTGCTTTAAAGAGAAAGGCAATGACTGAAGAGGCACAAACGCTAAGGTGCAGCACAAAGTCCACCTTTGTTGTGTGCAAGGTGCTCAATTTAAAGGCATAGGAAGCACAGTTGTTAGGGTGCACACACTAACAAATCTCTTCTTTCAGATCTCCATGCTTGCAAGAAATTCACCACTTAAGCTGCTCAAAGCAAATCAAGAAAAACAGAGAGCTCTCTTCATCATAGAGGAGAGAAATATCACAGACAGTTCAGAATCAGCTACATTAATAATCAAACGAAGATGTGACAGCTCCAAAAGAGATTCCTGTCCAAAGTCTCAGCCACATGACAGAGAGCACTGAAGGCAGGGAAAGGACTAGAGTTGTGGAAAACTGCTGGGATTGTATAAATGCACACTTGAAAGAGGTAGGGAGATTTCATGTCAACTAAAAAAATTCAGATCAATCTGTTTTCTCATTACACTGAGTCATTACTCCACTCCTGTAGTCTATATAAAACCCATCTGCTTTAAAAGTCATAACAAACTGAAATCAGGTCCTTAGCTTTTCCTGCCAAGCCTACATCTGTCTCCAGAAAGCAAAACATTGGCTTTTGTGACACAGTTCTTTACTGTATTAGATGCATGTTTACTAATTAGTCTTATAAGCAAAACACCCACAATTTGTTGGAGGCAAATTCATGTTGAAAATAGGAAAAAGAGATGTTGGAAAAAAAGAGACTGGAACATTCACTGTACTTGGACTGTGTCTAAGTTTTACATCTTTTATTTGCTTGCTTTTTTTTTGAGTGAATCATTTACTGGGATCACACAGACTTCCAAAAGGCAAAGTTAGGAAGGTGACTGAAAACACATTTACTCCCAACTTCTAACATACAGAAGCATTCAGCAACAAATAAGAAACAATAAAATAAGTAACTTTCATCTAGATTACAAGGTATACAGGTTTATCAATCAGCTTTGTGGTTACCTTGCCATACTGTCAATAGTTTAATATACTTTCTGTTGCTCAAGTATAAAAACGACAAAAACTGTTAGATAAAATTACAGGTATTTACCTTTTCAATTAAAGCAAAAAACATCAAAACCCAAATTTGTCAAGTCTTACCACTTTGTGTTCTTCTTCTGCAACAACAGGAATGTCAAATTGTTCAATATCTTTAAAAGATACAAAAGAATCATTACAAACACACATTTTGAAACACTTTCAGCTTAGCAAACAATCTCACCTCTTAGAACCCTATGAGAACACATTAGGGGCAGGAAAGTTCAACTCTGTATACTAGGAAACCTGTGATATACGAACACAGATGCCTACACAGAGACTTGGACTCTCCTCCCTCCCTGAGCCAAGAAAGAAACAGTTCTCTGCCCACATCAGCACAGCACAGGCAGGAAAAGACCCAACTGAAACATGCCCAACCAAGCCAAGAGGCACACCTGGAAAGCAAGAGCCCACAGAGCTGCATGCCCATGCCCAAGACCACACCCTAGTCCCGTTTCACTTCCTAGCATGAATTCCCCCTTCACAGTCCTCTCCTGTGCAAAATTCCTCAAAGTTATTCCTAGTTGGCCTGTACAAAGAGTGCAAGATTCACTCAGCAGGTGGTAAGGTTCTGATACAGTTCACAGCACCATGTGAATGTATTAGGAGGTGAACTCCAAGTGCAGCTACCCAAGGGTGGTGTCTAGCATAGGTGGGTCTCTCCAAAGAGCTGGGAAAAGCAATCTCAGTCTATAAGAAGACTGAAAAGCAAGAGCAATAAACAGCCTATCCATCCCCTGACAGTAGATTAGGCTGAACATGCAGTGTTAGCTGACTCCAAGGAACTATGGTCCTACCCTTATCCCACTTGCTACACATGAAATCACAGTCCATGTTTCACAGCCAATTGATCTGCTCTGAATTTACACAGGCAGCTATAAAGAATGCATTTCAGCTTTTTTAGAAATAAAGGTAAGTGCTGAATGCATGAACTAAGCAACTAACTGCAGCCAAAGATGCTCATTCTGTTAATTTTGAAACCATCCCAGGAAATGATACAGTTTTTGAAAGACCTTTGGAGTACCTAGAATAGCTTTTTGAAATACCTTTGGAATACCTACAATAGTTCACACCTTTTTTTCCTGTTTTTTTCCTGATAAAATTAAAAAAAAATCATCTTGAGGTCAAAGAATGACAACATACTTTGAAAAAGTTACTCACATTTATCTTCTGAAACTAGCAAGAGGTGACTTTCTGTGGAAGTATTTCTGCCATCAACTGGATAAAGAAACTATAGAGAAAGTTTCACAAAAGTAAGTAAACAACCAAAGTAGCTTAGAACACTTTTCTAAATGGGGGTTTACACATTTTTAAATTAAGGCAGGAACACTAATGATATTTAACTCATAAAAATAGCTATTATTGCATACTAATTGTCACCAATCACCATAACTTCAAGCTTCAAGGGACTGAAGAGAAATAACAAGCAGTCTTCATGTTGGAGAAATATTCTACATCAAACATTTTATGAAGTTTCTTTTTTTAATTCTATGGAGAAACATAGGGCGTATCTCTCTAACAACTGCAAGATAACATGAGATATTTCTGCACTTGATCACATTTTCTCTCTAACACAGTGGATGACAAAGGGTTATCTTTAGGTTAGTTGAGTAATTTACCTGCACTCTAACACAGCTATCCACAGCCTTCAGGACTCTCACATTATTAATGGGATGAATTTCAATTAGCAGAGTTAAATACTTGGATGCTGAAAAAGAGAACATGTTTTAGATAACATTCTTTCATGTACACCATTTTGTCTTCTAAACAGAAATTAGGTGGGAAAACATGCAAAAGGGTGTCATATTTCAAACAGTATTAAAAAAATGCACTTGCAGTACCTGACTGTAATAGCTGACTTGTTCTTTCTTCCTCTGTATGCTGACAGACGGTGACAGCTAAGGGGGAAAAACACCAACACAGGTACAGTGAGTGTATTTTGTATTAACCTTACTAGACATTCTTGAAGAGCATCACAATGTTTTCACAGAAAGCATATATGTTAAAGGAACAACAGAAGCTTTTCTAGATGTAGGAGGCATGCAAAAATGCAGGAGGAAGAACTGGACAAAGGGTCAATGTGTCTTAGATGTTCATTTTAATAAAGTATCAATATCATAGAATCATCAAGGTTGGAGGAGACCTCTAAGATCATCAAGTCCAACCATTAACCTGTCACTGCTGTAGCCCCCAAACCCTAAACCACATTATCCAGTGACAGATCCAGATGCCTCTTAAACACTTCCAGGGATGGTGACTTCACCACCTCCCTGGGCAATATTCCAGTGCCTGAACACCCTAACAGGGAAAACATTTCTCCTAACATCTCATCTGACTCTCCCCTGTCTCAGCTCAAGGCCATTCCCTCTAGTCATCTCCCTGCAGCCATGGCAGGAGAGACATCCCTCACCTCTCTACAACCCCTATCAGGTAGTTGCAGAGAGCCATGAAGTCATCCCTGAGCCTCTTCTCAAGGCTAAACAAACCCAATTCCCTCAGCCCTTCCTCATACATATTTTCCAGACCTTTTCTGCCCTCGTTGCCCTTTGCTGGACTCACTCCAGTGCCTCAATATCATTTTTGCAGTGAGGGGCCCAAAGCTGAGCAAAGCACTGAGGTGTGACCTCCCCAGTGCCCAGTCCAGGGGGATGATCACTGCCCTAGTCCTGCTGCCACACTCTTCTTGCTCCAGGCCAAGATGTCCTTGGCCTTCTTGGCCACCTGTGCACACTGTTGGCTCACACTGAGCCGCTGTCACCAGCACTGCCAAGTCCCTTTGTGATGAACAACTCTGTCCTCACTTCTGCCCCAGCCTGGAGCTGCATGGGATTGCTGTGTCCTAAGTGCAGCACCAGCTCTGAGCCTCATTGAACCTCATGCAGTTGTCCTCAGCCCATTGATCAAAATAACCTATATGGTTACAGCTGCGTCTTGATGTTGTTACCTACATTATTTGGTGATGGATCCACTGAAGTGCACAGACTGCTGTGGGCAAGGTATAGGTCAAAATCAATTTAAGTAAGTCTAGACCCAAATGTATCATCCTAGTAAACTACATCTTCCCCCAAGAATTTTAATGATAAATCACATATTTACCCAATAATGTCCTTTCGTTGTTGATCGAACAGCTGATTATATGTAGATCCTTCTCAAACATATAGAGGTGCTACAGAGAAACACATTAATGTTAATAAATATGCTTTTTTTAACTACATAAAATCATCAAGGTTATAGAAGACCTCTAAGATCATCAAGTCCAACCATTAACCTGCTACTCTGCTGTAAAGAAAACCACCTAATCACTTCTCCTTAAGAAAACACTGCTGACCAGTACACAGTTTTTGCCTTTAAATATATCTTTTCATGGTCAGAAGAACCGTATTTCAAGCCTCAGTTGTATCAGTTCTTCTTTTTCTCATTTGTTTCTTACTGGTTCTTTTGAGCTCTATGTTCCCCCTAGAGCAGCCCAGCAGACCTTTCTGTAAATACAAAATTTCACCCATTTCATACTATTTTGGAGACACCTACAAAGGCCTGTTAGCATGGTTCTGGTCACTGAATTGCAGTCCATTCAGGTTCAGAATAATTTCTCACCAACAGTAGCACCAAACAGACTGAGGAGGCACCACTAACAAAGAAAACTCCTCACACTTACTGCCCAAACATAGCACATGTGTTCAGTGTGAAGAGAAATGGAAAGGGCTTGAAGAGAAATGGAAAGGGCTTGAATTGGTTGTCTAGAAATAAAGATTGCAGGTGTGATCCTTTACTACTCTCCAGCCATTCAGATGTTGTGCAATGTGCTGCATCTTAACACTACAAAGAATCATTCAAATACCTTCTCTGGTCTCTCTTCTGTTTCAAACAAGGAGATCCCCTTAAGGACATAACAGACTCTGTCACAGGGCATCAAAATCTGAAACACTGCAGCACTGTCTTCACCAGGGAAAAAGCTGGTGTTTCTCTCACCTCATTTTGTTTAGCTTGAAGATCATACAATCCAATGTGGGTGTTTCCCTGATTTCCCTATGGATTAAAACAAATTAGCACTGGCAATATAAACATATACAAAGTTAAACACTGTTTTTATTTTCTCCCTATTTCCCTCTT
>NW_008678508.1:40338-47638 GCF_000695815.1 Acanthisitta chloris
ACTTCCCTGTCCTATAAACAGGCAGCTAATTATCTAATTCCAAGAAAGCAAGGCAAGGGAGAGAACAAAGATATTTTTTTTTCCTTTCAGAACTAACACAGGAGATAAAGCTGAAATGTGGCCAATCCACAGCCCACAAGCAACTGCATAAACCAAGTGCCTCTCTCTAACTTTACTTCTAAACTGGTTTTAGTTTCAGGCAATGAGACCTGTAGGCCCTACTGGAAGGGAGAGAGATGTCTGTACAAGGATCAAAAGGGGTGATTTGCTCCTAGCGATTTAAGGTTGGTATTCCAAACCTTACTAACTTGTGTAAATGCTCCAAAAGTGAGCACAGAAATCAAACATCACCAAAGCCAGCTCCCAGTGCTCTGACTGCAGCTTGGAAAAAGGATTTCAGCTCTGCCTTAGGAAGTGATTGTTTGAAGGCTAAACATATTTCACAAGCTCAGATGACACCACTACCCTTCTGCCTCTGAAAACAAATGTAACACACATCCTTTCTAGCTTACTGATAACAACAAACCATGATTTTGCTTAGGGCACTTCAAAACATTTGGGCCTATCCAAACCAAAACCTCTTCTTGTTAATTTTTTATCATGCCTTAAATTCTCCACATATATTAAAAAGAAAATGCTCCTTGGCAGCATAAAATGCCTATCAAACCAAACTGGTATCTATTAATGTAGTCTAGGTATAGGCACTAAATTGCTAAGCTGTTGAAATTAAATGCAGCCACCCAGGCTTGTGCTCAAACAGTGAGCATCATTGTTTTTAACTATGGCTTGGGGGGAGAGGAGAGAGATCTGTGGTTATTTACAAAGTTATGGCATCTTGCTTTGTGAAGTTAAAACAAAAGCCTGAGTATTCGCTTCCTAAGGGGTCTATTTCTGAGTATCTCATTATTGTTGTGGCAATGACAAAAGTCTTTGACTTATGGTTTAAACAAGGAAAACAAAATGTCTTTATATTAAGACACAGGCTTCAGGCCTCCTAATGTAAGATTAAGCAAGTGCTTTGACAAATAGCCATTCTTTCCAAGTGTGCCTGAAATGCTAACACCCTCTGTACTTTACAAGGATACTGAAAAATACACTTTACAAGACTGCTAACAGAACTTCATCAATGCCCAGAACCCCATATAAGCTAAGAGACTTGTTTTCATGTGCACTCTAAAGACTTTTGCATTGCCTTGCAAAACAGAATTAGTTTCTGTTAAAAATATCTCCCTTTACACCAGCTATCAACATCACAAGACAGACACTGTCAAAACCACAGTACAACACCATGCTCAAAAATTAAGCTCATTCTCCTCTTTCCCCTGGTTTCATGCAGAACACACTTGACTTACTTTCACTTAGAAGACAAAGGTTGTTTTCTATCTGCATCTATTAGGAAACAAGCCAGGGCAGCTCAGCCTAGTTTGTATCCTCCTCCTCCTCCTCAAAGAACAGGCTGCAAGTGGCCAGTTCCTAAACTCCACCACCTGTTTAGATGAGATCCCTATGAACTAAATGAGAGCTCAGACACTCAGAGTGCAGACAAACACCTATGATTAGATGTGTGAATCTTGAGCTACAACTCATCCCTTGTGGCAGCTGCAAGAGCCTGAACAGCATACAAGGCAGTTAGACTGCCAGAGGCCCAAAAAAGCTTCATGTGAGATTCCACAGATGCTAGAAAGCAGCATATCACATACATACAGTACCAGACCTTCTGTTGAGCTACATGGTTACTTGCATTAAGTTCTTTTAGAGTTTTGAGCACTGAAAGAAAATTCAACAAGACACACACTTTGGTATTGTTTTTATGATTATTGATGTCTTGTACAGACTCCCCTCCCTATGCTTGTACTAAAGGAAACATCCACCCACAGTTAAAGTGTATTACACCTTGATGAAGGCCTCACCTCTTCCCTTAACCCCAGGGAAGCTGGAGAGTTTTAGCACTGTTGAGCCAGAGGGGAATGAAAGGCAGCCCTACCCCACTGGAGTCCATCTCACTTGTGTACTCCCCAAGAGCCCTCCAGGATCCAGCTGAGTCTACAGGTTCCTGAGCTGCACAGCCAAGAAGCACAGCTTGTTCATCAAGGGAATGAGACAAGGCTTCACCTTTTGAAACCATTATAAACATCACTTGGAACTAGAATCTAAGCTTATGCCATGGAGAGCAGAATCCTATGTTAAGATACCCGAGATACTTTGAGACATCAAATACACAAAGGTTACTTCAGACCACTTGCAATAAAGTGCAACAGATGATACTTAAAGAAAGGTATATGCAGAAATAGTGTTAGATAAACGGCATCTTAGCACACATGTTGGTAGGAGAAAACATTTAATTAAAGCAGTGCACACAAATTTAATAGCTAGATTTCCCTAAGAAATTCTGAGGGTGAAACATGCTGCTCATGAAGGGTTTATCTGTTAAAGAAATTCCATTTCATTCAGGGTGGGATTCTGGCCCAGCAAAAATTCAAGAGCAAAAACCCTATGGACTTAATCAGGTCAGTACTTTACTCTCCATTTCATCACTCTTAACCTTTGGCTGAAGTGAAGATAGGTATTTTCCCACTGCCCAACCCCCATGTTATAATCAGTCAAGTTTTCATTTTCTAAACCTCAATGAAAAAAAAAAAAAAATCAACTCCAAGAACTCAATTAGATTCACATACAGTGTTATCCTCAACTATGATTTTATTAAGTTCCAAGACAGACTTACCTTCCAGGTGTAAATAATTTTTCCATTTCTTTCAACATTTACAACGTAGAGTGCTGATAAATTCTCAGAAGTACCTGAAATAAGAAGCATCAAAAGGTACAGGATTCTCATTTGAGCTGGTTCATCATAAAATTTATGAACACTTTAACCAAAGATACTAAACACATTCTAACATGTAAATACTTCTGTTTATATATGTCAAAATGACTCCCTTCTGGAAAAAGAGAGTATTTCTTACACAGATTTAAATCTGATAAACTTCAACACAGATAGTTAAGGTATCTCAAAACACACAGGGAAGAATTATTTATGTAAACTCCTAACTCTTCACCATAATTGTGAGTCTAATGGCCACTACCTTTCGGTATGAAAATGGAATGTGCTTTTTCCAGAGAAATAAACCCTAAACAAACAAAACCCAAAAAAACCTTGCATTTATTTACTATACAGTACAACTACCTGAACAGAGGTTGTACAGAGGTGAGGGATGTCTGTCCTGCCACGGCTGCAGAGAGAGGACTAGAGGGAATGGCCTTGAGCTGAGACAGGGCAGAGTCAGATGAGATGATAGGAAAAATGTTTTCCCTGTTAGGGTGTTCAGGCACTGGGACATTTCCCAGGGATGTGGTGGAGTCACCATCCCTGGAAGTGTTTAAGAGGCATCTGGATCTGGCACTGGAGGATATGGTTTAGGGTTTAGGGGTTTCAGCAGTGACAGGTTAATGGTAGGACTGGATGGACCTAGAGGTCTCCTCCAACCTTGATTTTATGATTCTATGAAGTCACACTCCAATCCTCAGGACACTATAGGGAGACAGAACTAGCCTGAGGAAAGTGCCATTTGCTCCCACTTGCTCCTTCAGCATCTCAGAGGAAAGCCTGGAAATAAACTACATGTTCAGATATTAGCTCTACACCACTACCACTCCTCTGGCATTCTTAGCTCTCCTCCTCCAAAAGAAAAACCCCCAAAGAAGCATAAGAACCATAAGATGAGCAGGCAGCTAGGATGGAGACAGAAAAAGAAAAGTCTATCTGGACAAAGCAATGCAAACAAAAAAGAAAACTACCAGAAAGAAAGGATGAAATATCATCCTCAAGGTGACAAAAATGCATGTTCTCCTGATGCTGCTTTTATCTTTTCTAATCACTGCAGCCACCAAAAATGTGTTTATCTCAGGTGGTGTTTTTACTAAAAGTGGAAATTTTGCCCTTAAAAGGATTGAAGCTGCATGATTGGTCTTAGTTTTATGATAAAGGTAGCCTGCACTTCAGTCAGCACCTACTAAAAGAATTCTCCTCAACTCTCAGCAAGCATTTAGTCAAGTCTGACACTATTTACTTGGCAGTTATCTCAAACCATTGATAGAAGGAAGACACTTAGTGAAACTTTGTTTAACAAGCCTGATGCTATGAACTAGCTTGTACAGCTTCCAGTGCCAAGAAAAAAAGACTTTTTTAAGACAAATATTATCACAAGGAAGTAAATTTTCTATTTTGTTGTGGGAGGACAGTGAAAATCCTTCATGCACATGCAACAACACATCACTTTCTATAGGTTTCAGATCTTTCAAAGCACAGTACAACACCACTACATTAGGACTGGTGACAACTGAGAGAAGATAACCATGCCCTCCACTCTTTTTTTTAGTGGAAACTTCCTGGAACTTAACCACCACCTCAAACTTTCAAGATGAGTACTACAGTCTTCACACTTCTTTCTCATACAGTACTTCCTCAGAAGAGAATTTAGATAGAGAAGAAGGTCCATGAGAAATCTCCATGCCAATGAATTTCCCTATCACCTGACACAGACATCTTAAAGGTGTTGATGAAGTTCTGTGTCAGAACAGAGTTTCATGTCACTGAACAGTCAGTGGGAATGTGGAACCGAAGGACAAGGGGCAATGGTTTCCACCCTTGGAAAGTCCTGCAGTAAAACCCAGCATGCAGAATTACAACTTCTTCCTCATGCCCACAGCTGAGGCCTGCAGATGAAGGGCTGCAAAGGAACCAACCCAACCTGCCTGCCCAGCAAACAGCTCTTACTGGCATAATCAGGAGAAGGCAGAGTTTGATTTCCTGAGGGCCATGATATGCAGCTCATGCAAAAGTAAGGGGAATGAAGAGAACAAGGCTGGTTCTCTTCACTTGCTGCTCCCTTCCTGCCATCATAGCTACTCCCAGCTCTCATGCAACTAGAGATTCTCACATGCTATCAAGGGTTTTCATACAGTCACAGAATCAAGTTTAGAGGAGACCTCTAAGGTCATCGAGCCAAATCATTAACCTGCCACTCTGCTGTAGAAGGAGACGACTTTCAAGTCCTCAAGAAAGAAAATAATAAATATGAATACCTACAACATCTAAAACCACAGACACAGAAGCACCGTAACTCCTAAAAATTGCTTTCTGTGTTTAGGTATTTCTTGAATGTCTAAATGAATCCTTTCAAATTCCTACCTCCCACCTTCACATTCCTAATACAACAGCACTGCTTGAGGGAAAGAAGTCAGTATACACAGGTAAGTCAAAATGCAAAACAGCAATGCTGATATCTGATCAGATCCACCTTCCAAACCAGATCCTTCTGATTCTGTATCACCAGGGACATCTACTGAATGAAGACTCTGTCTTACATTTTTAAAATCTGAATACAATTGTCCCTTTCCCAAGCACAAGTCGGCACCACCTTGAGATCCTTATGCTACAAATACATAGACTGATTTATCTTTGAAATCACCACAGATGAACTGATAAATTCATAGATGAATCAGTTGTGCACAGAGGATTTCAGATTGTTACCTCAAATGCTTCAGTACACCAGTCAAAGTTCAGTAAACTATGGAGAAAACGGGAAATACTTTTTAACAGATGATGATTTTAACAGATGATTTTTAACTGATGGATTGGTAAATCACTTTTACATTTACCAACGTGGTACTTTTTGGTTTGCCACCAAACAAGATCTTATGGGCCTATTTGATAACAGTCCTTAATGTGGGAAGCAGGTTAAATATTTTAAGTACATTAAAAGCAACGAAGTTATCTTCATCACACTGAAACATCACCAATGATATTTCTACTGAAGCAACAATTATTACACGCTTTATTAGAATAAGGTTTCCATCAGCTTCACAAAAGCAGAACTGAGGCAGCTGCTGTGCAGATGAATAAGAGCAAACACAAGCAAAAAGCCACAGGGCCAAGAATACAGGGGGGTCATTCTTTTTTCCAACCACCACCTCGAGCACTGGCCGCGCTGGCTATCACACCCTGCGGGGACAGACAACACCGCGGCTAATTTTAACCTGCACTCATTTACCATTCACACCAGTGTGTGCCGGCTGGGGGGGTGGGGGTTTCTTCCCAGAAACGGGAGTACCGTGTGAGAAAAGTTATGCTAAGTCATTTTGTTGTTTTCTTGTTTTTGGTGGGGGAAAAACCCCAAATGTGTTAAGACGGAGAGGAAAGAAACAAGCTGTGAAGTACAGCAGTGTAGAAGTGCAACAAAAGTGCAGCAGTGTAGAAGTGCAGAAGTGTAGAAGTGTAGAAGAAATGCAGCAGTGTAGAAGTGCAGCAGTGCAGAAGGGCAGCAGTGTAGAAGTACAGAAGTGCAGCAGTGCAGCAGTGTAGAAGTGCAGCAATGTAGAAGTGTACAAGTGCAGAAGTGTACAAGTGCAGCAGTGTAGAAGTGTAAAAGAAATGCAGCAGTGTAGAAATGCAGCAGTGTAGAAGTGTAGAAGAAATGCAGCAGTATAGAAGTGCAGCAGTATAGAAGTGTAGAAGAAATGCAGCAGTGTAGAAGAAATGCAGCAGTATAGAAGAGTAGCAGTGTAGAAATGCAGCAGTGTAGAAGTGCTGCAGTGTAGAAGTGTACAAGAAATGCAGCAGCGTAGAAGAAATGCAGCAGTATATAAGTGCAGCAATGTAGAAGTGTAGAAGAAATGCAGTAGTGTAGAACTGCAGCAGTGTAGAAGTGTACAAGAAATGCAGCAGTGTAGAACTGCAGCAGTATATAAGTGCAGCAGTGTAGAAGTGCAGAAGAGACACAGCAGTGCAGCACCGCCAAAGTGCAGCAGTGTAGAAGAAATGCAGCAGTGTAGAAGTGCAGCAGTGTAGAAGAAGTGCAGCAGTGTAGAAGAAATGCAGCAGTGTAGAAGTGAAGTGCAATCTAAGTGCAGCCGTGTCGAAGTGCAGCAGAGGCACAGCAGTGCGGCACGGCCGAAGTGCAGCCGTGCAGGGTGTTTTGGGCTGGGAGGAGCTCCCTGCAGACACCGACTGTCCCCGCGCGGGTCCCGCGGCACGGGGGGGTCGCTCCTGTCCCCAGCCCCGAGCGAGTGACCCCGGGCGTGTCTCGCGCCTTCCCCCGATCTAAGTGCAGCCGTGTCGAAGTGCAGCAGAGGCACAGCAGTGCGGCACGGCCGAAGTGCAGCCGTGCAGGGTGTTTTGGGCTGGGAGGAGCTCCCTGCAGACACCGACTGTCCCCGCGCGGGTCCCGCGGCACGGGGGGGTCGCTCCTGTCCCCAGCCCCGAGCGAGTGACCCCGGGCGTGTCTCGCGCCTTCCCCCGACCCCG
>NW_008678509.1:0-326 GCF_000695815.1 Acanthisitta chloris
AATTGGAGTTGAGTGGGAAAAAAATTCCCTTGTTTTCCACCAGCATTCTCTAATTTTCTGGCTCAATTCCCTCATTTTCTGCCACCTTTCCCTAATTTTTTGGACCAAATCCTTCATTTTCCCCCACCATTCCTAAATTTTTGGGCCCAATTCCCTCATTTTTGGGTTCAAATCCTCATTTTCCATCACCATTCCCTAATTTTTGGCTCAAGTTTCCTCATTTTTGGCTCCAATCCCTCAATTTCCTCCACCATTCCTAAATTTTTGAGCACAATTTTGGGACCAAATATTTAATTTTCTACCACCATTCCCTAATTTTTGGACCT
>NW_008678510.1:0-15972 GCF_000695815.1 Acanthisitta chloris
AGGAGGGGCTAGGGAGACGAAACTCGCTCCTGCGCTCTTCTGCCTTCTCCAACGCTTCCCAGAGATGCTGCGTTTTAGTTTTGCACAGTTCCCTTCTTCCTCTGATGTCTCAGTCCAGGGGGGTGAGAGCAGGGTGTGAGGTTTCCCCAGCTTGGAGAAAGCTCCCCAAAGCAGCTATGTGCCCTGAGGATATTGGTGCAAGGAGCAGTGATACCCCAATGCCACCATGCCCCAAGCTGCAGGACATCCCTCCAGGGCTCAGAGGCTGTCTCAGGCCAGGACTTTTCACCTGCATCCACTGCAGCCATTCCTCTGAGCAAGGGTCTTGCTGTCATGGCCAGGCAAAGGACACTAAGATTGTCCAACAGTCCTTGATGGGAGTCTTTCTGCCTGGGTACCTCAGAAGCACTCAAAGGGGTACTGAAAAGTGTCTTTTACTTCCCATGTCCCATAGCTGCCAATGCCATGGCACAGGCACAGGAGGCAGCCAAAGCACAGAGGGCAGAGATGACAGCTGGCAGGGTGATGTGCCCCTGCCAAGCAGGTGAAGGTCCCATACCTTCTCCCTTGTATTTGCTTGCTGTGCCAAGCCCAGGTCTCCTCCAGCACAGCAGTGGGTGTGTGCCAGGAGGGGAGTGCCCACTGCTCACAGCTGCATTGCCACTTGTTAGCTGGATCCAGTGGGAACAGTGAGCTGTCCTGCCATCCCTCTCCCTGCTCCCACTGCAGGTGCCTGAGGCTCCAAAGTGGGCACTTGATGTGCTGCAGTCTGGCTGACAGTCTGGCTCGGAGGTTGGCACTGGCTGGGCAGGCAGCAGAGGCCAGAGACAGAGTCACCCTCCCTGTGTACTGCTGCTTGTGCAATCTGGCTTTTATCCTGCCAAGCCACCTCTGCCTTGCCTTGGCTCTTCACCTCCTTCACAGCCTCCACAGGCAGACGGGTGGCCTGGCAGCATTCCTCCCCCCCGGCTGGAGCCTGGAGCCAAGCTGTGCACTGTGCTGGTGTGGGCTGCGCTGTGTCTCTCTCTTTCTCAAGGCCTCCTGCCAGGAACTAAGCACTATCTGTGATGCTCTGGGAGCTGCTCCATCCTGCTCAGTATCAGTTTGAGCAGAGCATGTTTCCTGAGAAGGAAACGTCATGAATCAGCTCTGATTTTTCATGCTCCCTGCAGGCAGAGTGGAGAGGGGAGCATGCTGCATCGGGCAGGGCACAGGCATTGGCATACCAGGGGCTGCCAGTGCCTCTGGCAGAGGCATCTGCAGCTTTGCCCACTCCTCCCCCCGTCCCAGTGGCTTTTAAATCAGCTCTTGCTGTCACAGAAACATCTTGTTCAAGCACCACAAAAACACTCTTTGTACTTTGAACAGGACCCTTGAACGTGGTGCCGACGGCCAAGGCAGGGAGGGAACAACTAGCCCTGTCAGCAAGGAGATGGCAAACCCCACTCTGCCCTCAGGGATCAGCCCCTGCCCAGTCCCAGTGCTTGGTGAGTTCTGCTAGGCCCCTGCCTGCACCTGAAGGTCCCCTTGGCTGCACCCTTGCACCACAGACTGGAGTTTGGCATGTGTGTGTGTGTGGCAGGTCCCTGCCTGCTGCCCATGGGTGTCTGCCTGCTGCAGCCAGCCTGCTCCTGCCTTGCAGCACTTTATGGTTTTATGGGTTTGGAGTATCATCTGTGCCTTGATTGTAAAAGCAGATGGGTTTAATGTCCCTGGGGATATGCTGTGGGGTGCCCTTGACACATGGGAGGGAGCAGCAGAGCTGGGTTGGGCACCAGAGCACCAGTGCCAGGGCTGCCCTTGCCACAGCCTGTCCCTCACTCTCTTCCACACCCTGCAGAGGGTCCTGCTGAGATGGCGAGTGCTGATGGGGCAGAGCCCGATGCTGAGGGTGCAGAGGAGGCTGAAGAGGCTATCTATGAGGAGGTGGTGCCCTGTGACAGGATGGAGCTGAGCCAGCGGATGGCCGTGGAGGAGCTCATCACCACCGAGGCCAGCTACGTCCACAACATCCAGCTCTGCGTGTCAGACATCCGGGCACACCTCCAGAAAAAGCAGGTGACATGGGCAACATCCTCCTCCCCAGGGGCTGGGGTGGTGTAGGCTGTAGGATGAATCTGTTGAGAGCTGTGAGATGCCCAAATCACCATGTGCTCACCTTCCTCCTTCCCTGATCAGCCGCGGTCTGGGGTTGGGTAGACACTGGGTCTAACTCAGTACAGCCATCCAACAACTTTAACCCTGCACCTGTAACATGAGAAGACCTCACTGCCCCACTTGGGAGCACAGACAGGTCTCAGCATTCCCACAGCCTCCTGAAACAGAGCATTGCTCCAGCTCCTCGGGTGTCACAGAGGGCAGATGGAAGGACATGAGTGCTCAGGAGGGCGTGAGAGCCTCTGAAACACACAGTCCATCTCTGATGAATTTGGCTTAGTCTGGGACGTCTTTGTTCCCTTCAGCTGCCTGACCTTGACTTGGAAGGACTCTTCTCTAACACCGACGACATCCTCAATGTCTCCAGACGGTTTCTGAAGGGTCTTGAGGCCACAACCACCCAGGGGCAGGAGCAGCTGCTCTGCATCAGTAAGTGGTGCAGTGCCAATAGCTGACCCATGCCCAGAGCTGAGCACGTGTGTGTGCCATCCTCAGCCCACCTGCCCTCACACCTCCTGCACCTCCCTTGGCTTTGGGGGTGCTGCTGCCTGCACACCTCTGTCCACAGGGAGCCACCCCCGGGGCAAGGCAGACCTGCCCAGCCTGCAGACAGCGATGGGGTGGTGTCAGGCCCAGCCAGGCTGGCACTGCTCTGCTGGCTTCACCCTTCTATCAGGCTGGGGAGAAACCTCGGCCTTTCTCTGGGGAAAGGACTATCCTTTCCAGCTTCGCTCTCCTTCCCCAGGCACCCTGTTCCAGGAGTTCAAGGAAGAGATGGAGGCTGTCTACAAGACATACTGTGCCAGCTATGATCATGCCCTGCAGCTGGTGGAGAGCTACTGCAGGCACCCCAGGCTGCAGGAGGAGATCTTGGACACCCTGAATGCCACAGTGTAGGTACCTGCTGCCGAGACCACCACCTCCCTCTCCCTGTCTTATCCTCTGGCTTTGCCCTTCCCCTCTCTGGACAAGCAGCCTGCATGAAGGTCACCAGACTAGGTGTCATACCATGTTCTGGTGTAATCCCTGGCAATCTGTCCTAGATTCTTGGGGCCACTTGCCAAAGGGACACTACAGGTTGGTGGTCTTTTATGGTGGACCCCAAAATACAGGATGGGTGGCATTCACAACTGCTACCTCCCCCCCAGCCCAAGAAGCTATGCCCAAGGTTAACATAAGTTCCCCAGCTTGACCAGAGAGATGTGCTGGCCCTGGGGGACCTGCAAACCCCTCCTGAATTTTAAGGGGGTCATGAACACTGTCAAAGCCAGGAGAAGCAGGAGTGGCAGTGGAGGAGCCCCTGGGATTTGCTGTTCTCTGTGATTCTCAAGTGAGAGATGCCTTGCCTGTGGGCAGAAGGGGAGTCCTGCCTGCACTTTGCCCACACTGTCCCTTCCTGCTGCTCCCAGAGCAAGCACTGATCCCATGTCTCACAGCTAGGCAAGCACATCTCTGCTCAAGGAGGCAGAGTGCCTCTCCAGGGCTGGCACTATCCTCAGGGCTGGCAGGGACTGTTCCCCTGCCAGAGCTCCAAGGGGTGGCCCCACAGCTGGAGGGGACCAGGGGTTCACAGCAGAAAGCACCCAAGACTTCTGGGCTGCTCTGTCCCCAAAACACTCTCAAAAAAGCTGTGGAGAGCAGCAGGGCAGGAAGGAGCCCTCAGTGCCAACCTTGAGCCATTCCCCTCTCCATCAGACCTCACACAGGTGCATCAGACCTCAGCTTCTTCCTGGTGATGCCAGTGCAGAGGGTCACCAAATATCCTCTGCTGCTGGGGAAGATCCTGGAGAACACCCCAAGCAGTGCCAGTGCCTACTCAGCCCTGCAGGCAGCTGTCCGTGCCATGACCCAGGTCAATGCCAACATCAACGAGTACAAACGGCGCAGGGAAGTAGGTGAGTGGTCAGGGCTTGGTGCAGGCAGGGGAATGGAGTCTGGGGAGCCCCAGCCAACCCCAGTTGTCTCCCTTTGGTGTTGCACTAATTCCCACTTGAACCAGTTCAAAGCTCTCCTGCTCTCCACTCACCCTGCCTGGTGGAGCCGCAGATTCGTGCAGGCAGCTCCTGGCACTGGTCTGGTCCTGTAAGTGCCACTCTGGGCAAGATCCCGAATGCTGCAGGAGCAGGGTGGCATGGGGGGGCTGAGCACAAAACCAGTCAGTCCACATTCCTGGGAGTGGGGAATGGGAAAGAACAGTCCTGCCCTTGGGTTAGGAGGACTCAGGCTCCCCACAGACGGGACCTTGCTCTTCATTTTGGTTTTCCTAGCACATTCCCCAGGGCTGCTCTTCTCTGATGAGGGTTGTGCTTATCCTGTTGATCAGCCCCAGCCTCTGTGCTGCTCAAACCTGTTGCCTGCTCAGGCTGCTGAGGATGCTGCTATGAAGTCTCTTCTGTTCAGAGAGGGACTCTGCTAGGAACTGCAGTGATAGGACAAGGGGAAATGGGTTCAAATTGAAGGAGGGGGAGTTTAGGTTGGATGTGAGAAAATAGGTGAGACACTGGCACAGGTTGCCCAGGGAGGCTGTGGCTGCCCCAACCCTGGCAGTGTTCACAGCCAGGTTGGCTGAAACCTTGAGCAACCTGTTTTGGTGGGAGGTGTCCCTGCCCAGGGCAGGGAGTTGGGGCTGGATGATCTCTAAGCTCCATCCCATCCCCTTAACATGCTATGAATCTTTTCTTTCCTCCCACCCTGTGCCCCCTCCCCTGAGACAGCAACCAAGTACACCAAGGCCGAGCACCTGTCTCTGCGCGATCGCCTCGCTCGCCTCAACACTCACTCCATCGCCAAGAAGACCACACGGCTGAGCAGACTCCTGATGCATGAGGCTGGCATTGTGGCCAAGGTGGGCAGCCCTCACCCTGCTGTGCCTCCTTGGCTCATTCCTGGGGCTTTCCACTGCTCCCAAGGTGTCTCTCCAGCTGGTCAGGGAGTGCAGAGCCAGGGTGAGGTGGCTTATCCTAACACTCAGTGGTCTCTACTGCCAACACAAACCACAGACCCATATTTGAGCAGTCTAAGGATGTCTCCTGCTCCTCCATCATCCCTACTCCTCCATCACCTCACTGCCTGCTCCCAGGGACCTGCTGCCTCTCCTTGAGTCATTCCTGGGGCTTTCCACTGCTCCCAAGGTGGCTCTCCAGCTGGTCAGGGAGTGCAGAGCCAGGGTGAGGTGGCTGATCCTAACACTCAGTGGTCTCAGCTGCCACAGGAACCACAGTCCCACTGTTGAGCAGTCTAAAGGTGCCTTCTGCTCCTCCATCATCCCAAGGACCAGCAAGGTTGGAGGGATGCAGGGACTCACCTCGCTCCCTGCCTCAGAGTATTACAGGGGAGCATCTTGGCCTCCAAAGGACCTACAGGATCCCTGGGCACCTCAGCAAAAGGAGAGACACCTCAGTGTTCCCCAGCCACACCAGAAGCCCTGTTGCTGCCTGCACCCCAAGCAACCTATGTCTGGGCCCCTTTCCAGATTCCTGAAGCCCCTCAGGTTCTCCTCTGCCTGTGCCCAGCCCTGTGAGCTTCAGGCAAGTGCCTGGCTGCTGTGTTAGCCCCCAGTGATGGTCATCAGCCCTGCCCAAGGCACCACCTGGCCTGCCCACACTGGTGATAAGCTGCCTCTTGCCTTGCAGACAGAGGACAAGGAGTATGATGACCTGGAAGAGAAGTTCCAGTGTATGGTGTCCAGCGTGGCCACACTGAAGGAGAACGTGGCATCCTACATGGGCCACTTAGAGGTAAAACCTTGACCACTGGCAGGAGTTGGTCCCACCCAGGCTCCAGGACCTGTTCCTTGGGATTGCAGGATGCTTTCAAGCCCTGTGGAAACCAATAGGTGTCAGGGATGTTCAGGGACTTGCAGCTCAGGTCCAGGGGAGCTTAAACCAAAACCGAGGCTTTGACAGTGCTGACTGAGCTGTGTCATTGGAGAGTAATCTGTCCTTAAACTTATATTATTTCAAGGTGTGAGATGGCTGAAAAGGTCAAGTGCTGTTCAGCCTGGGAATTATTGCTTTAATAACAGGTATAAGGCAGAAATGTCCCCAGATCAGGCCTGACAACAAGATTCCCTTCTGACATCACCTGGGTCAGCAGCTGCTGTGATTTTCTCATGGAAATCCCTTGGGGCATCTGAAGGAAATGAAAGCATGAACAATGGCAAAACAGGCAATCCCTAGACACAGCATTATCAGGAAAGCCTCAGGAAATGGCAGAGGGCTCAGAAAGCTGCAATTCATGGGCTGGAGAGAAAACGAAATGAAAGTATTGAGAAGGGCTCCCCACATAGGATTGGAAAGGAGGTAAAGGAGATTGAAAGACGCCTTGGGTTAGCTAGTCTGAGGCAGCTCCTGCAGGTCAGGTGTGATGCTTCCTCCCTTTCAGGCTCTCCTGTTGCCCACCCCACACCAGTGTGACTTGCAGATGGACGAGGGACCTGCCCAGCACTATCGCCGCTTCGCAGAGTACCTCCAGTGCACAGTCTACCCAGAGTTTGTGAGTGCTCCTTCCCTGCAGAGCTCCTGCATTGCTCCCCCACCTTCTGGAGGGCAAGGGAGGGCTGGATGCTCCCCCAGAGCTGAGGGGAGCCCCAGAGCAGATAGTGCCCTCACAGTCCCCTGGAGCCTCAACTCCTGGCAGAGCCAGGAGCAAGTAACAGGATCCATCAGCAGTCCCAGACACACAAAGTGAGGAACCAGGTCAAGGATCCATCCAGGAAATAAGGGGGGGGTCAGGGGTAGAGACATGACTACAACACAGCTCCAGAGCTCACCCAGGGCTGGAGACAAGCTGCAGTGTATATCTGGTGGATGCATCTAGGAGAAGAACTACCTGCAGCAGAGGTCCAAGGAGACAGCACACCCACAACAACACTCAGGCAGGCAAAGAGGATCCTTAAATGGGCTGTGCCAGGGGTGTGGGTGGAGGCCCAGGTGAGGAGGGTCTAGGCCATGAAAGGGTCCTACCTGGTCATTTGTTTGGAGCACAAGTTTGGGCTCGTGGCAGGTATGACTGCTCTCTGCCAAGGGTTTGCTTTGGTTGGCATCCCATGTGCCTTTGGGGAAAGATGTCTCAGATGCTCCCCACTCCACACAAGCCCCTCAACAGGTCCCTGAGCCTTTCCCCCTGCCTAAGAGAGTGCCCCATGCAGACAGCAGATCCTTCTGGGTGGCTCACGTGGGGATTTGGCTTCTCTCACCCCACAGAAGCGACGGCTGGACAGGCTGGTCTGGCAGCCCCTCTGCAGCCTCTCAGACCTGCTGGAGGGGCCACAGCAGCTGGTCAAGCAGCGCCTGGACAAGCTGCTGGACTACGAGGAGATCCAGGAGCGGAAAAGCGAGATGGGCAGTGTGACGTATGATGAGGAGGCAGCCATGAACACCTACCTGGCCATCAACGACCTGCTCGTGGCTGAGCTCCCACAGTTCAACCAGGTGGCTGTGCAGCTCCTGGGGCAGATCTTGTGCTCCTTCAGCACCCTGCAGCAGGATTTGGCTGCCCAGGTCCTGCAGCAGGCAGAAAAGGAGCTAGAGCAGGTGAGCATGACACCTTGGAGAGTATGCCCAAACAGGCACATGAGCTGAGCCAGCCCTGCCTTCTTCAGGCTTGGGACGTGTCTCAGACATCAGGACACTGAGGTTTGCTGTAGTCCAGGCTGCCTTTGCAGACACACAGCTCCCTGTCTAGCCTTTGTAAGTGATCTCTCCTCCTTGGCTTGGGAAAGCCAAATTTTCTCTTCTTCACTGCCAAGAACTTTCTCTTTGAGGACACCACTTGTAATTTATTGATGTGCTGCTGCCTGAGAGATCAGTGTTAACTCTGAGCTCCTGAGAGCTCTGTGCCAGTAAGGCAAGGAGGAGAAAGGCAGCTCCTGGCCTGAGGAATGAGCATCCCTCAACACTCATCCCCTCTGGGAGATGTCTCCCAGAACTACTCACTACACAGTAGTCTTGAGCCTGCTGTTTGCAAACGTGGAGGGTCAGGGCAGTTGAGAGCCCTGGGGCAGAGCATATGACAACACTGCCCAGGGAACATGGCTTAAAGCCAGAGAGGAGCAGCTTTGATCCTAGGTGCAAGGTGCACCTTTAGTGGCCAGGTCTATTCTCTTGCTGTCTCACCCCTTTGCTCCTTCTCTTCTGACCCTACCCACAGCTCTTCCTCTCTCCAGAGCCCTCTCTGATCTCTGTCTCCACAGATGCCCCATGGCCACATGCCTCTGCCCAGCTTCTGGAAGGTGATGGAAGACACCTTGCAGCAGTCAGGTGCTCAGCTCCAAACCTTCTGTCAGACCTTCGAGACGGTCACGCCGAGCCCTGTGGCACAGGTAGGGGCTGGAAAATTAATATCTCAGGCCAGATAAAGAGGTAGGACTGTGGCTGCCCAGTGCAGAACTTCCCCTCGGTGGGAGGCTCAGAAAGTGGCCCAGGGGGTTGCTACAGCCACAGCATTTCCCCTAAGCCTCTGACAGCAGCTTGAGGAGAATAACCAGAGGTGAAACAGCTCAGCTCTGCTGGTTCTGGACACTCATCTCCCAACCATGGGGTAAAGCAGTGAGTGTCTCCTCTAACCTTGCCCTGGGATGTGATCCTGCAGAAAGGAGAGCAAGTGTACATGGAGGGTGTCAGTCTCCTGCGTGTCTGACCAAGTACTCCCGTGTCTCTTGCTCCCCACCAGCCCCTGAACCCTGCTGAGGAGCGGAAGGTCCTGTCCCTTGTGAGCAAACACGGCCCAGACAAACTTTACCAAGTGACAAGCAACATCAGTGGCAGCAAAGACCTGGACCTGACCTTGCTGAGGGGACAGATTGTAGCTCTGCTGCAGAGCATGGACACCAAGGGGAACACGAGCAGATGGCTGGTGGATGCTGGAGGTACCGTGAGCACTGTGGGCAACCTCTCCCTGCCCTAAAACCAGACCTGAGCCACGTCCTCATCTTGGATGAACCAGTGAGCTATGCCCTCCTGGGTCCTCCGTTCCAGGCTTTGCTCAGCCCAAACCCAGTTCAGCTCTGCCAGCTCACCCATGGCCCTTAGGTGTGAGGCTGGTTGTAATTCATCCCTCAAGGGAGCAGTCCTGAAGTGTCATGGTTGGGATAGGGGAATCCCATGCACACAGAAACATGGAATTGCTTTTTTCAGGGGGTGTTTCTGCTGGAAACTCTCTGGTTTGAGCAGAGCTGCTGTGCCACACCAGGCAACAGCCAAATTGGCACTCCTCTCTCCTCCAAACAGTCCTACATGTGCCAGGCAGTGGGACCTCATGACCTGTGTGTGTGTGTCCATGTCCTCCAGGTCCCCGAGGGTTTGTTCCTGCTGGAAAACTCCGTCCCTATTGCCCAGTACAAAGCCAACAGCCTGGGCTGCAGTTGCTAACCCTGGAGAGTGGCACAGAGAGACGGCGACATTCCTATGCATCACCTGAAGCTCCCAGGCCCCAGGTGCCCTCCTTCACCCCAACACTCCAGGTGAGAGTGGGGGACACCCCCAGGGCCATTCCTAGTAAACCCACCACTTCCACACTGAGTCCTGGGTGGGAAGGTGGAGCTGCTTTTCCAGCACACACATGATCATTCATGTGCAGCCATGTGAGTGTCACGTCCCCAGCCAAGTGCCCTGTGAGGTTGATGTCCTCCTTGCTGGGACCAGAGTGAACAGAGGAGAACTGTGCCCAGTGGGGTCTCCATTGTCTCTCCATCCATGGCACTGCTGCACTTCCCTCTTAGCCCTGCTATGTGTATCCTCCCTACATTAATTCTCATGTCCAGCAAGGGCTTCCTCCTTCTTTCCCTGCCAGGTATATCTTCCTCCCTTTGAATTTCGTGTCCAGCAAGGGCTTCTTCCCTCCTTCCGTGCCATGTGTGCCCTCCCTGCTTTGACTCTCATATCCACGAGGATTTCCTCCCTCCTTCCCTGCCTTCCCCAGGTGGTCGCTGGTTTCTCCTTCGCAGCCAGGAGCCCGCAGGAGGTGAGCCTGCAGGCAGGACAGCCCGTGGTGGTGCTGGAGCCACACGACAAGAAGGGCAGCACGGAGTGGAGCCTGGTGGAGGTGAATGGCCAGAGGGGCTATGTGCCCTCCAGCTACCTGGTGACCATCCCCATGCAGGACCCCACGGGCTGGAGCTTGCCCGTGTGAGCGTGGCCAGCAAGGGCACAGGCTTCTTCAGATGGGAGCAGTCTGCTGGGCACCTGAGAACTCCTCACAGGAGATGCTGGAGGGAGGCAGCCCCAGGCTGGGAAGGCGGTGGGAGGCAGAATATGGCCCAGAGGACATGAGGATAGCACTTGGGAGGTTCTTCGTGATGGGAGGTGTGAGGGTGTCACGTCCCATGTGAGGAAGGAGTGAGGCCAGGTGGCTGCAGTTTTCCAGGGTTTGCTGAGATCCATGTCAGTGACAAATGTGTCCCAGGGGGTGATGAGGCAGCTTTGGCCCAGGTCAGATCAGGACAGAGTGGCAAAGGGGCAGAGGTGGAGAGGAGCCCTCAGGTGGGCATGGAGCAACTAAGCACCTGAACACCTGGGCAGCTGGGTATCTGAGCATCTGGGCACCTAAGTGTTGAGCAACTTAGCACCTGGGCAACTGGGCATCTTGGTAAATAAGTACCTGAGCACCTGGGCAACTGGGAACCTGAGTATTTGGACACCTGAGCACCTAAACAACTGGGCACCTAGGAAATTGGGTAGCTGGGCAACTAGGCAACTGGGCACCTGAGCATCTGGGCATCTTGGTAAATAAGTACCTGAGCACTTGGGCATCTGGACACCTGGGCAACTGGGCACCTGGGCAACTGGGTACCCGAGGAACTGGGTACCCGAGCACCTGGGGCTGGGAGCCTGGGCTGGCAGCTCCGCCCCGCGTGGCCGCCAGAGGGAGCTCCGCACCAGCTCCCAGTGCGGACTGGACGCTGACTGGGAGCACTGGTGGGGGCTGCGGGCTGAGCACGCAGTGCCCAGTTCCTCGGGTCCCGCCGTGCCACGTCCCTCCGCGACCCGCACAGGTCCCTGGCGATCCCGTGGCATATCCTCTCCCAAGCATTGGGAGGGATGGGGCGTGTGCCAGGCAGGTGGGGACAGTCCCCAGACACTGTTCTGTGCCCCCACGTGTGGGTCTGGGGGCTTGGTTTGAGGCAGAGCTGCGGTGGGGATCACCCTCCTTGGTACCCGCAGGGTGTTACCTGCAGCTACCTCTGCCCGGGTGCCATGGATTGCCCCGAGCAAATGCTCATCCACATGAAACCTGGGAGGAGACAGCGCTGATGGAGCTGAGGACGTTGCCTTAGGATGCTCCCAGCCTCGGGAAAGGCTGGTGGGCTCCTTGGGATGGGAGAGCATCCCCCTGCACAAGGGGCTGTGTGTCTGTGTGCCCAGCCACCGTGCTCACACCTCTAGCTCACTGCTGATGGCTTCTCTGGATTTTTCCGTTCCTAATCAAATCACATCAGGTCGGATTTCCCTCCAGACTCACCTTCCTGCCAGCTCAGTGGGGTGCAGATGCAATCAGCCCTGTGCCAGCACAGGCTATGGCAGGAGCCAGTGGCTCTGGCAGGTCCTGCTCCACAGCCTTCAGGTGTCCAGGACCCTTCAGAGGATTAAGTGTGACAGTGTGACAGTGCTGAGAAGCTGCTGCTGCCTGAGGAAGGAGATCTGGGGTGGGCAGGACTTGAGTTTATAAAACTGGTTGAGCTTTGTCCATCACTCACCAGGACTCTGGATTTCATGTGCTCTGAAACAACAGTTCCCCTTTCCCTCCCTCCAGCCACTGCCAGTGCTGCCTGTGTGTCAGTGTGGGTCAGATGGAGCTCTTAGCCCTGCACAGGGATACAGGATATTGGGACCTGCCCTAGGCCCCTGCTGGCTCTTCTCAGTCCCAGCTCTACCTGTCAGAGGTCCATCATGGGACCTTCTCCATGGGAGCTGACCTCAGGCCATGGCCTGGCACTTGACTGCAGGACGTGGGTGCCAATACTCCTCCCTTCTCCCATGATTTCACCCAAACTTCATTGCACTGCTGCTGCCTCGAGCTGGAAATGCCCTCTTGGAGTCACCAGAGGGTATAGGGCTCTTCCAGCCTAAACATGAAGGGGGATAAAGGGCACGAGTGTGCCTTTAAATAGCCTGTCAAGGACAGGCTCTCCCAGGAGGAATGCTCTGGCTGGCCCGGTGGAACATGCCTGTGGCTGGGGGCACGGGGGGACAGCTGGGACGGCTGTGTGCCGGGACAGCGGGTCAAGGTTGGGCATCGCCCTGCCAGGCGCCGCTGGCACCAGGGCAGCACAGCCATGCAGGGGGGAGGGAAGCACATACCATGCCAGGGTTTTGCCATGCCCAGGGCTGCTCTGTGAGGTGGCAGCGGAGCCAGGCAGGCGCTGCTGCCTGCAACCTGCCTGCCAGCCTGCAAGGGGTTTGGCACTGGCACAGCCTGGCTGTCTTGTGTCTAGGAGCGGCTGCTGCGCTCCTGTCCAAGCTGATTCATATCCTGGACGTGCAGGCATTTGGATAGAGTCCACCCCTGGGCTGTGTCCCCTGGGTGCAGGGTGCCAGCCCAGCCACATGCTGGAGGGCAGGATGGTAGCAGGTCAGACTCTGCTTTCCCCTGCTTTGTGGGGTGTGCTGGTCCCTGGGCACACAGCAGTGGCTGTGGGCAGGATGGGGGCCCACAAAGTACATCTCCATGTGGAGACACCTGGGTTGCAGGAGGATGGCTGCGTGCCCAGGTGTCGATGTGCCCGTTGGCTCTGCTGGGGCACCCAGGAGACAGAGAGGTGCAAGAGCAAAGCAGCTTCCAGGGAAACCCCAAACTCAGGCTCCCAAATCCAGATTATCTCCTCCCCACGGGGTGCAGAAGAGGAGTAGGGGAGCAACAGGGCTGCAGAGGGCAGGGAAGGAGGTGAGGAGCAGTGTGTCTGCCCTGGGCTGAAGGGCACAGCCAGACTGAGTGGGGCTGTGCTTGGAGGCACAGAGCTCAAGTTCACTCACACTGCCAGGCTGAGCTGGCTCCAGCCCGTGCTGCACTGTGCCCAGGCTCCCACCACCCGTGTGCAGGAGCATGGTGGCCCATGGGGAGCAGCCCAAGCCCCTGGCAGCCCTTGCTGGCCCTTCTGGCCATGCAGCAGCGTGGCCCGAGGGAGGGCTGAGCCCCACCAGTGGAGGTGTGAGCAGCAGTGCTCGCTCCAGGCTGGTGCAGCTGGCACCTGAATTGTCTAATAAAGTGTGAAATTGCTTTCATGCTCTGCTACCTCTGCTGAGATGGACCATCATTATTCTCCCCCTTTCCAGCCCACAGACGGCTGCTGCCCACATCCTGCTGCCACAGCACTGCCAGGCGAGCCCCAGGCTGGAGATGTGTCTGGCACAGCCCCACGGGACCACTGTGCTGGGGCTCCTGGTGGTCCCTGCCGCCCCAGGGGTGAGCATCCCTCCCTCAGCCCCCTCAGTGCACCCACTCCGTGTGAACACACAAGCTGCTGAGGGCACATCACACTGGATGGGGCTGTGGGGGTTGCCATCCTGCTTCCTCACCCCACTAGATGCCCTGGGGGTGCAGGGATCAGCTCAGGATTGAGCCCTGCCCTGGGGCTGTGTCGCTGCCAAAGCCTTGCCCTTGCCCATCAGATAGAGTACAGAGGGAGATAGGGCTCCATCCGGCTGTGCCAAGAGCCAACTCACACCCTTGCTCGGGCAGCAGAGAGGTCCCACCCTGGCAGGGACAGGGGGACAGCCTGGCCCCCCTTCGCTGGTGGGTGACTAATTGCTCCTGAACCACCTGGATGTGCACAGAAACTGTTCTCTGGCTTTAATAACAATAATCAATCATCCTGCTCTGGGCAGGGGTTGCAGGAGGTTTTTCAGGGCTGAGGAGCTGATGGGACTGGCAGGGAGGCAGTGGGGGAGTCTCTCCTGAAGTGATATGGAAGTCTCTGCTCTGGAGGTGGCTCTGCTCCTGCACTGCCCACCAAGAGGGCAATCCTTGCCCAGGTACACCCTGCGAGGGGAAGTGCCAGTTCCTTGCTGCGAATCAGGATTTTGGGAGGGGAGACCAGCTGGGAGCCCAGGTTGGGAATGAGCTCCCTGCTCCAGAGGGTCCCACGAGCTCTCAATCCAAAGGAGCAGACACAACATGGAGCTGCTGAGTGAGGCACAAGAAAAGGAGTCACCCCTGGGATTTCTGCAGGGATCAAGATACTTTGCCCCAGGGAAATGGTGCCACGTTTTTCCAGCTACTGATAAAGTTAAACCCTTGATCTGGTTAAAGATTTAGCCCATAAGGCAAGTCTGGGTAGGACAGAAATACTGTTAGTGCCACTGACTTGGTGACACTTGCCAAGGCAGAAGGGACTGTCCCCACTGCCTGCAGCTCTGCCCTGCTGCTGGAGCACGTCCCTGCAGCCAGACCCCACCATCCCCAGGCTGACCCCAGGCTCCCACATGGGCCTTGGAGCATCCCCTGCACTGACCTGAGCCCTCCAGCTTCTGGGACAGCTGACCCGTCCTGTCAAGGGTCCAGACACCCCTGTCCACATCTCCTTTCACAGGGGTCACTAACTCAGCGTCAAGAGTCATTTCAAAGCCCTTTCCTTGCTTAAAGCCCCAGAGGCAGACAGGCTGCTTCATCCCCACCTCACCTCCCCACTGCCCAGAGCTATCCCATGGAATCATGGAGTCACAGACTCACAGAATAGTTTGGGTGGGAAGGGATGTTAAAGATCTTCCAGTCTCACCCCCTGCCATGAGCAGGGACACCTTCCCCTAGCCCAGGTTGCTCAGAGCTCCATCCAGCCTTCTTCCAGTATGAAGCAGCCACAGCTTCTCTGGGCAACCTGTGCCAGTGTCTCAGCACCCTCACAGGGAAGAGTTATTTCCTAATATCTAATCTAAACCATTCCCCTTTGTCCTGTCACTGCTGGAGCAAACCAGCACTGGGAGCAGCTGGGCGAAGCACACTCTAACCCAGCAGCATTCCCAAGCCCTCCTTCATTAGCATTCCTTCTCTCCCAGCCTGCACAGCCTGTTCCCAATGCCCCAAGTGTTAATTGAATTACTTCCCCCAGAACTGCCAATGCTTCAGGGACTAGAGCATCTGCATACTCCATGGGCAGCCTGCTCCGTGCTGCTCTGCGCTTCCCGCAGGATGAGCCAGCTGCAGGGAAGGAAAACGGATGCAGCAATGGCAAGTCCAGGTTGGTGTGAAGGTGCAAACAGCTCCATTTGCAAAGACTCACAGAGTGAAGGGGATGGAGCAAAACAGTGTAAATCAGGAGTCTCAAGGGCTGTGAAGTGCCCCAGTAAGGTCTGGCAGCATCCAGAAGGGCTGGAAAACATCCTGCTGCTGCTCAAACCCTCTCTGTGCTGGCTGCCAGGACATCATCCAGCCCCTCAAGCCATGAATTCCTGCATCTCTACCTGAAGGAAGAGGGTTGTGGGTCTCTTTCTGCCTCTTTTGGGCTACACACGACTGTAGATACAAACTGCAGACACAAATCCCTTTGTATGCCCAGCCCCATCCTGGCTGGGATTTACCTCACCAGCCCCAGGGAGGATTGGCTGGGTGGGGATGGGGGGAGATGGAGGAAGGCTGCCTGGTGTTTGTTTTTACTAATGAAGCCCCATAATCAAATCATTTCAATTTTAATTGTGAAGCCAGCAGGCAGATTTCTGTCTCCAGATGGGACGTGATAGGAATAGTTGAAGGCTGGGCACATTCTGCTGCTCACCTTAACACTTGGAGTGAGGCTGGTGGGAGCAGCACTGGGGAGGCTCCTGCTCTGCCTGGGGACACCCTAGTCCCCCAGGGATGGGGGGACTGTAGGAAGCCCCTTGACAT
>NW_008678510.1:16051-17863 GCF_000695815.1 Acanthisitta chloris
CAGATGTGGTCCCAGCACAACCTGGGGCTGTGAAGCTGAACCACAGCAGTGAGATGTTCCTTGGAGCACCAGGTCAGGGACTCTGCATCCCTCCTGGACCAGCCTGGGACCTCGTCTGGTCCAGCTCCTTCATGCTAGGGGCAAACAGCACCCGAGCCCCTGGGGCTGGGTGGAGGTTGGCACCTTTCCTGAGCAGTTGGCCATGTGGGATTTGAGCTGGGGCCAGACCCAAAGCCTCTCATGCTGCCTTTGACCCAAGGGAGCTAAACTCAGGGGAGAATGTGCTGTACCATCCCTGGATCTGAGCAGGGGAGGCAGGAGCCGTTTTCCCTGCTTTCATCTCCCAGCTCTGTCAGGATACACAAAATCTATTTGTGGTATCCACTTACCATCTCATTTTTGGGTGCTTGGACGTTGGGAAGAGAGAAAAAATAAAGAAACTGGGTCATTTTCTATTTATTTGGAAGAGCTGAGATGTTAACTCTCCAGCTGCAGAAGCTCTGCTCACCTCTCTGAGTGACTGACAAACTTGGCAGCAAGTGATGGGGGAGAGGAGAAACCTCCTCCTCACCAAAGAAAATGTGTGTTTAGCCTACTGGGAACTGGGTGCAGTGGGGCTGGGATTGCCCTCCCAATCTAAACCAGCTCACTCAGGCTAAAGACATCTGTTTGTTCCTCGTGGTGGAGAATTGGAGCTGGATACTCTGGGACTGATTAACTCCCCCAGGCTGGAGGCAAAAATGGGCTCCCTGCCTCAGCAGTCCCCCAGGGGCAAGGGGTGGGCATAGAGGTTCCAGCTGGGGGTGTCAGGGAAGGAGAATGTCTTCTCTCCTCACCATCAGAGAGGTTTGTTCCTCCCAGAAGAGGACGAGGTCAGAGGGCTGGAGAGGTACAACACAATCCAGGCAGGTCATGCCAAGTATAGAATACCTAGTGCTCCTGTTAGTGCCATAACAGGGCAGAGCACATCTCTTATCAGGGATAAGCTGCTGCTGCTTTCACCTCCCCGAGCTGCTGCCCTCCCTATGCCCACGGTCCTGCTCCCTGTGTTGACAGCATTTCTGGAATCCCCTGGAAAGGATCCAGGTGGGGGATGCCAGGCACTGAGCAGCCACCAGCATCCCTCTGGATGGGCCTCTTTGCTCTTATCAGCTCTCCCTTTCTGTACTTGAGTCATCAGGGACAAGAGCATCAAATCAGAAATAAAGTCATTAACTCACTAAGCAAATACAGATGAAAACCTCACTTTATTTTCTGAAATCAGAGCTTTGGCTCCTGAGGGCTTTAAGTGGCACCTTTGCTCTGCCAATCTTTCCTTTACCAGTTCTGCCCCAGTCCCATGCACATCCTGGGGTGGGGAGAGGTTGAGTTTGGGTCAATAGTTAAGTATGGCTCAATGGTTGAGTTTGGGTCAATTGTTGAGTTTGGGTCAATTGTTGAATTTGGGTCAGTCATGCCTGGTGCAGTCCCTTGCTGATGGGCTCCAGCTGCATGAACTGGGCACATCCAGCAGGATTGATACATCCCTCTCCTCTCCCTGCAGCACCCAGCACAGCACCCTCTGCCCAGGGCTCAGCACACCCCCAGCAGCTCGTGTCTCCCACATGGCTGCAGAGGGAGATTTGGGCACTTGCCTCATGGGGCTTGGCTGGGTCCCCAGCACCCAAATCTGGCTCTCCCCTTAGGAAAAAATCCCCATCACGGCCGATCCATGATTTTGCTCTTCTCCTTTTTTTTTTTTTCCCCGTGTACAAATGGGAATTAAATTGAGGCCACTAAACTCATTTGTGCTCGCAGCCGTAATGGGGCTGC
>NW_008678510.1:17885-28357 GCF_000695815.1 Acanthisitta chloris
GCCTGCTCGTCTCCTGCTGGGGCTGCCGCGTGTTGGCTCCTGCTGCCGTGCCCAGCGTGCTGCTGCCTGCCCCTGGCAGCCCCCACGGCAGGGCAGGACGGGGGTTAAACCCAACCAGACCCAAAACGTGCCAGAGCAATTTCTTCCTCATGTGAGCTCTGCTTGGGGCCAAAAGCCAGTGCTCAGCTCCTGTTTGTGTTCCTGTGGCTGTGCCTGGCCCTGAGCCCCATCCCACTGGGCTCACCCTGTGTCCTGGGGTACCTGCACCCCTGCCCTGGGGAGTTCTGCAGTGAGACAGTGTGGTGAGGTGCTGGAGACAGGCTGGGCAGACACCCCCACAGTGTGGCTCAGCCTCAGGGGGATCACGAGGAAATGGGAATGAGCTGGAGCCAGGGAGGCAGCTGTGAGGCACCCAGAGCTGGTGCAGGGACTGGGAATGCTGGTGAGCATGGGGGGCAACTGCCAGGGGTGAGCACCCAGCTGGCCCTGCACAACTCACTGCACCAGGCACCATGGGGAGCTGAAACCCTGGTGGGTGCAGACCCCCAGCTGCCACCAAAACAGGGTTAGCTGCTTTTTTTTTATCAGGCAAGAGGAGGAGGAGGAGGAGAGATGCTGGCCATGGGTGAACTTGCAGAAGACCTGCTCCCTTACCACCCAGGGAAAAAGTCCCTGGAAGTGCCTGCAGACAGCAAAGGAGGGCAGGCATGAGTGTGCTGGGAGAGAACAGCTGCTGGGAATTTAAATGACTGCCCGTGAATGCTGGTTTTGTTTTGTCCCAGCCATGGCTGCTCTCTGCTTCGGCCAGGCAGCATTCAAACCCCTCTGCTCACAGGCTCTGCTGAGAAAGCTGCTTGGGAAAACTCAGGGTGAAGCCCAAGCTTGAGAGGAGTCCTGGTGCAGCACCCTGCCCCTGTCTGCAGAGATACTAGTGGATCCAGCCAGAGCCACAACCCCAGGCACGTGTGGGAGCCAGGACAGGCTCTTCCTGGGGCCTCCAGGCAGGTTCTGCCAAAAGGAAGAGCAGTGGAGGGAGAAGAGATGCACAGGAAGTCATAGAATCATTGAATCATCAAGGTTGGAGGAGACCTCTAAGCTCATCATGTCCAACCATTAACCTGTCACTGCTGGAACCCCCAAACCATATCTTCCAGCGCCAGATCCAGGCACCTCTTGAGTGAGCAAGATGTGCTTCCTGCTTGCTTCCTGCACACCTCCTGCATGCTTCCTGCTCCCCCTTCCTGGGGGGACACTGCTGTGGGTCTGGGGAGTACAGGCAGACTTTTCCAGCCTCTGGATGAAGATCTCAGCTTGTCCACCAGCCTGGGACATGGAACACTGCCCCATGACCCTCCACAGCTCCCTGGGAGATGCCACCAGGCACTGTGGTTTATGGCTTCAGACTTGGTGCATGTTTCTGGATTCATGCCCTGAAAATCTAGTTTCATATGGATAAACAGGATTTCTTATTACTGCTGCTAATGTGATACTAGCACTTTGCAACACAGATACATTAATAACACATAGTTCTTTTAATGAAGGGACTTAATAAACTCATTTATTTCCCAACATTTGTATATGTCATATTTGCTCACTTATTCATGCAGTAAATGAAATTCTAGTTACTAAACATTTAGAAAATTGTAAGTATACCGAGGAAATGCACCTGTGTATTGAAAGGAAAAGCAGGACCTGCTTTCCCTGGCACAGAAGCTGCTGGCTGCTTCCTCCCCTGTCCATGCACAGGCTGGAGGGGAACTCAGCTGAGCACTGCCAGACCCCATTCCCAGGGATGCTGACAGTTGTGACACCCACTGCATTTTTTATTTTTATCATCCCAGCAACGTGGCTCTTCAGATCAGCTTTTATTAAAAATAAATAATGCTTTTAAAACCAAGCTGGTGCTAGGACACCAAACTGTGACAAAGGCCAGGGAGGCAGTGCTGAGGATGATTAATGTGATTTTTCCAGCAAAAAGCTGTGGCTGTTCTCCCATGCTGAGGGCTCTGCTGGGGGGGTGGGAAGGATGAAGGTGCTTGATGCTGCTTGTAGCCCAGTGCCTGGTCTGCAGGGGCACAGTCAATGGTGCTGAGAGGTCTGGGGGTGGCCTTGCAGTTTTCCAGGCCAAGCTTTGGTGGCCACAAGGCAGGTTGAGGGACAGAGCCCTCTCAGTCTCGTCACTGGTCCTGGATCTGCATCCATCCCTCCTTTGGTCGTTATCCCCTATGCCTGCCTCCAGCAGCCCCTTGACCCGAGCCCAGCTGGGCAATGAACACTTCTCATCCTCAGGGCAGTGAAACAGGACGTGCAACATACCCTTGACACAGAGCCTACACCATCCCTGGGTCTCCAGGGGTGTTATACATCCATGACTTCACCACACTGCACAGGCACGCACTGGCCTAGGCCAGGCACATCTGCAGCACCTATCGAGGCTTTCCCCATGTCACAGCCTCCAGGTGAGGCTGAGCAAACATCCAGCACCTCAGGAAAGTCACTGAAGGCTGTGCAAGGCCAGGCTTGCTTCCCCTGGGCAGACTCATCCCACTTGGGCTTCCCAGGAGGATTCAGCCACCCAGCCCAGCGCAGACACATTCTGCATGCAGAGCACTGGTGCAATGGTACAGCTGCCTCTGCTTATGGCCATAGGGACTGGGCTGCAGCTGCTGCCCTGGTGGGACAGCCCCAGCTGTAAACCCCCTGCCACAACCGAGGCTTGAGGCTAGAGGGCTGCAGCCCTTGCTTGGAGCTCATCCAAGATGCTCTGAGCTCCTAAGCTTTCCCGCACTTCCCGCTCACTGCACCCAGCAGGAAAAGTAATGAGCAAAATCTTAGGCAAACATTTTGGGAATCCAAAAAAAAAATCTCACTCTCTGAGGATGGTTTGGCTTAACAGCTTGACGGGGGACGGCGAGCACTCAATGTACAGATCAGGAGAGAGATGCTGACCCACAGAGCTTGCAGTTATCTGCTCCGTCAGGGGAAGGAGAAGGCGCTGCCGCACATTGCTGCTCTGCTTTTATCCTGGTCCCTCCCCTGCCTTTCCAGGCCAGAGCATTTTTCAAACTCTGCTTTATCCCATCCCTGCTGCTCCTTTCCGAGCGTTCCCAGCATCGCTGATGATAAGGGCTCTGAATCCTCGCGGGCTGGCACGGACCCTGCTGGGGCTCTGCGGACCGCGTGGGCGATGGCACAGCGCTCCCTCCTCCCCCAGCTCGTGCAATTTGGGTGTTTGGATGCAATATCCAACCCCCTGGCTCGCCGGCTGCTGGCAATCTCGTGCCCGTCCCCTGTGGCAGGCGGGGGAGCGAGGCGGCTGTGTTCCTTACCTCTCGATGGAGCTGGGAGTGTGGAGAGAGCTGGAAATAGCCCTGGCTGACACAGATACCTGTGCGGAACAGCAGGGGCCTGCACTCGCCGTGGTAATTGCATACTGCAAGGCGATGAGTCAGCCGGAGCCCCGCTCGGGCGGGCAGCACGCGGCCGCGGGCAGCATCCTGGTACCCGTTGCCTGGGAAATTGATGCTCCCCCCCCCCAAAGCGCAGGCAGCGATCCGCGAGGGGAGCAGGGAGAGGATGGGAATGAGAGCATCTTGCAGCTTTTTAAGCTCTTGAGATGCTTTCAAGTGCCAGGAAGGCTGTGCGAGCTGTGATTTGCTGCATTATTTCTGTTGCCATCCCTGCACGGGGAGCTCCTGCGTGCGGAAGAGATGCTTGCGGCAAGTCAGCATCCGTGTGCTGCCGGGTCTGGGGGGGCTGAGACCCTCAGCTGGCATCACCTGCAGGGAGCAGGGACCATTCTGGGACCAGGGACCATTCTGGGACTAGCCCTCAGCATTTCCCAGATGGGGACCTGGGCCCTCTGTGATGGGCCCCCCTTATCTCAGCCACTGGAACAACCAGAGACAGAAGTGATGTGTCGGCTCACCCCAATTCCCTCAGCCACAGCAAAAAAGCCCCAGCAGCAGAGCTCTCCATCTTCATCCTCCTCCTCATGGCAGGGCTCAGGGACTGCCTCGCTGCTGGCAATTGCACTGTCAGGAGATTAATAAATAATTATCCGGCAAACTTCCACCAGGGAGCTTCATTTCTTCTCCTCCAGCGATGCTGCCTGTTCAAAGTGAAACCAGGGGAGAGCAGCTATTCCTGGGGAGAGGGGCTGGAGGAGGTGGCATTTTCCTCACCTGTTTGGCAGCTCCCTGAGCTCCTCTGCAGCTGATTTCACATATCAAAGGGATGCAGGGGGGGAGGAGAATAGGTAAAATCAATGAGAACCTATTTGGTGGGATAAAAGAACCTGGTGTTATTTATAGCACTGGCTGAAGCTGAAGTGTCTCCTGCCCAGGGACACGGTGCTGAGGTGCTGAGGAGCAGCAGAGCAGTGTCTGCACAGGGCTGGGAGATGTGCCAGTGCCTGGCCCCTTGGCATCCAGCCCCACAGAACCCCCCACTCCCCAAAGTGCTGCAGGCAGCTCTACTCACCAGCCTGGCAAGGGGGGAAAACCTGCAGAGGGGTTTCTGCTCTAACACCAGTGCCTGCAGTCAGGGGGTACCAGGACCTGACCACCGGCCCCTTCCCACCACTGGTGCCCAGCCAGGGGTGCAGTGGCTGTGGACAGTGATGGCCACTCACCATGAGGGATGCTTGGAGGAGAGCTGGGGAGGAGAGCAGGGTGGTGAGGATGCAGTGGGATGGGGGCCAGGGGAAAGGCAGGGCCAGCCTGGCAGGCTGGGAGCCACGAGACAGGGAGATGCCCAAGAACATCCCTGCCAGAAACGGCTGCTTGAGGAACAGCAAGTCCTCACTCAGCCGTGCTGGGGATCCAATACGTCTCCCTTCACTGCTCACCCCTTAGCCAGCTCTGCTGGTGCAAGGAGATCAGGACCTGGTCTGGTGACGGTGGCAGTCTCCAGGATGAGGCAGTTAAACAGAAGTGAAGCACCCAGGATGAGCAGTCCCCAGGGAGAGGCAGTAGGAGTTGCCCTGCTCAGAGCCAGGAGGATGAGATCGGTGTGGGTATCAGCCAGCCTCCTCCTGGGGAGCAGCTGGCAGCAGGATGATGGCAAAAGAAGATATACCCCAGCTCCTGATGCTGTCCTGCCAACCAGGGGTGGGCAGTGAAGGGAACCCTAGCAGCACCACCAGGACTAGAGGCAGCTCGTCAGGCAGGGATGAGGCAGGCAGGATGGCAAGAGGACTGTGAGGTGACATCAATGGGCTGTGACAGACACTGTCAGTGCAATGTGAGAACTGTCAGTGCTGTGGGAAAGCCAAATTCAGCCAGAGTGAGCACGAGGGACATTTGCCATACAGTCCCTGCACGCTGATGACTGGTTGGTGCCCATGTGCCAGGCTGCCTCTGGGGCAGGGTGTGGGGACACCACTGATGGAACAGCAAGGGGAAAGCTTGGGCTCCATGATGGGATGCCAGGCAGTGCAGAAAGAGCAGCACAAGGGCTCTGACAGCATATTCCTTCCCCCAGGTATGAGCTGAGCTGAGTGCCCTGGGCTGCTGCCAGGCTCTCATCCCCGGGCAGAAGGGGCCGGCTGGCCCCGCTGTGCCCGAGTAGCCTGGGGAGGAGGACAGGCTGCCTCAGCTGCTGCGGTGTGCTGCTCCCGTGGACAAATGAGTCACTGAAAACGCCATAAGGAGTCAATGGCATCCTGGCCTCCTGCTCAGCCCACACAGCTGGTGGGCAGCATGAGCCATGGGCAGGAGCCTTCCCCACTCTGCTGTGCTCCCTGGGCTCTGCTGCTTGCTCTGGGAAATTCCCATCTGCTTCAATGGTGCAGCCACAACCCCCTTGTTGCTCCTTTGCCATTGCATTTTACTCTACGTGGGTTTTCTCTGCAGTAACTGCATGGCTTTCGCTCCACGGCAGCTTTGGAGAGGAGCAGGCTGCAGAATCAGGCAGGATGGAGCCCTGTACAACGTCACCCTGCGTGTGTGCATCCCTCCAGCCCTCAGTGCCAGCCTCGGGCTCCTCTGCCAGAGCTGGAACAGTTCAAATGTCTGTCTGCTCCATGGAAAGAGAGCTGCAGTGAGTTTGTTTGGTGGCACAGTGTAGGGAGGGACCCTCTGTCAGGTGCACTGCAGAGAGAGGCCACAGCACAGGGAGAGATGGTACTCATCTGTGCCTGCATGAGGGGCTTTGCTGGCACAGTGGAACATCATTCCTCGATGTGGAGGGATGCTGGGATGCAGCATCCCAGGGGTGATGGAGCAGAAATGGTAACCACTGAATTAGCACAGCCTCAGGGGCTCCCTGAACCAGCTGGAGCTCAGAGCTCGGAGCCCAGACAGCACCCACTTGTCCTCTGAAGCCATTCTTTTGTTTCCCAGGGCCCCTCCAGCCCCAGAGGCCACATCCTCAGCCCTGTGGCACAGAGGATGTCAGACTGAGAGCAGAGGGGTAATTTCCACCTGGGTTTTTGGGGAGTGAGAGGCTATTTCTCCCAGAAAAGTGTTTCCAGAGATTCATTACTGGCTGACCATTAAGCATAGCAGAGCCCTTATGTCACAAACCGAGGAGGAGGAGGAGGAGAAGGAGGAGGCAGAAGCTTCCAGGTGAACACAGATGATCAGGAGCCACTGGGCACAGAAAGTGGGGAGGGAAAGCGACGCTAAGTCCCTGCGCTCGGTGACTTCAGGTGAAGGATAAGGCTGAGCTGAGTGCTGAGTGGGTCTGAGGGAAAAGAAAAGCAGAGCTTGTGGAAAGGAGCCAAGCAGACAAACCCAGTGAAACGCAGGGCATGGCACTGCCAACAACTCTGCCCCGTGGGGAGTGGGGCCCCCGTGAGCAGCCTGCATGAATGAAGATTGCTTTAGGGGAGGGCTTTGGGAGAGCCTCAGGGACACCTTCCCCTTGGGCTGTCCCCAGCTTACCCAACCACTGACTCAGAGAGCCTTTCCCCTGGGTCCCCAGCGAGAGCAGCCACCACGCCAATCCCCCCTGGGGCTGCATTTAGCTCTGGTGCCAAGGGGAGAGTGTCACAAGGCAGGGGCTGGCGAGGACCTGCCAGAGCCTGGGGATGTTGTAACTCGCAGCAGCCCCATTTGCCGCTGCCTCTCACTGCCTGGTCCTTACAACATTTTCCCATCCACCAACAGAAGCAGCTGCAACGTGAGAGTGCAGGAGGGAGGTTGCCCAGCGCGGGGTGTCTCCTGCCCAGCCGCTGCTCATTGGCTCCTGCCCCTGTCCCACGCTTGGCCTTTGGCAGGCTAAGGGTGCCTTCCAACCCTGTCCCCTCCTGACCGCTGGCCCAATGACATTACTCACTCGCTGTTGTTCTGAAAGGACATTTGCAAGCTTTTCCTGTTATATTTTACCTTGGTAATATTATCCCCAGTCCTTCTGGGCTCAGCATCGAGTTGCTGTGGCTGGTTGCAATGCCACGGAGAGCTCTGCCTCAGCCTGGGCTGGCAGGCAAGGGGGAGGGTGGGCACAGGGGGCTTGTTTCTGCTTGGTCATTGCTGAAGCCTCTTTGAGCACATCAATGCAGAGAGCAGCAGAAGCTGGAGCTCTGGCAGCTCCCCTGCTCACAAAGCTCGGGGTCTGGTTCAGGAGGAAGCGTAGGAGGAAAGCAGGAGCACATGGTGAAGTGCTCCACGAGACGGGCAGGTGTGTGTGCACAGGGAATATGATGTCCCATTCACACCACTGGACTCAAGTGCTGTGGATCAGACACCGTGTCTACCCACCGCGGGTGTTTCAGAGGCTGCCGCATGACTGACTTCTAAGGAGGTGGAGACAACACCAGTTATAACATCTTGTCCTCCTTCGCTTCTCTGCTGGTGCTTCGAAGCCCTTTGTAAGACTGTTATTCAACCAGTCCCTCCAGAAACTACAGAGAACAGGGAAGTGATGCGATCTCCATTTCTTGAGGGGAAAAAAAACCCCAAAAGGAACTGAAAAAAAACCCTACTTGGACTGTGCAGAAGTCCAGGAGAGTCAGGAGCTGAATTTGGGCATGTTAACTTCAACTTCCAGTCACGTGAGCACCTGTACTTTGTTCTCTAGGATCCCACTGAAACCCAGAAGCAGCAGCAAGTCCACTCCTCCAAGAGTTTCACTCTGTCTCTGCTGTCCTCTGCCCCCTTCTTAGCACAAGGGCAGCCTGACCCCAACATGCCATCCAGTTTTGCCCACAGGGCTGGAAGAAGCCCTAACCCATCTCTGTCCAGAGAAGAAATGAGGCAGTGCAGGCTGAGCTTTGCTTTCCTCCTGCTCCTTGATGCCTGGGGACTGCCTGCAGGAGGCTGATGCCAGGGTGGGTGTCCCACAGCCTGTGACCACTGGAGACTGGGCAGGGCTCATCTCCTGGGGTTAGAAACCAAGGGGAAAGGAACTGTGCTTGCACACACACCAGAAGAGAAAAGGCATTTCCGAAACAAGAGGATTGTGCATCACTTGATTTTAGAACAACCATTCACAAGTAATTCCCACTAATGGTTACTTCCTATTTGAGTACAGAGGGTGTAAAGGAAATCACGAGACACTCAAGTGAGAACCTTGCCTTTTGTGCAACAAATTCCTCCCAAAAGACTACTTTGGTCATGCTTTTTCCCCTAATGGGGCAAACATCCCTCCTGTTCTCAGCTCACCTCCTCTCCCCATAGCCTTCATCACTTGCATCTTCTGTTAAGCAGGGGAACGCACTCTGGATCACCAGAGCAGGGTCTACTGGGAATTTGAGCCTTGGTCTGCAAGGAATTTCACACGCCCCAGAGCAAGGCAACCTCCTCCTCTGGCCCTTCTGACAGTGCTGTGCTCTGTGCTGTGCCTATGTGAGCTACAGCTGTGAATCCTGGCAGTGCATTTCTGGGCCCAGACCTCCCACTCATGGGAAGAGAAGTTTCAATGCTGGCTGGGTCACTGGAAAAGCACCTTGAGTAACTGTTTTGGCACTTCGTAACAGGAATTAGTAATAGAATGCACAGCAATGAGGAAGAGTTACTTTGTCCCATCCCAGCAGCCAAACTACCCTTGCCACCAGCTCTCATCAACATGATACAACATATGCTGTCAGCGCAAGGCTTGGGATCACCAGGGAAAACCCAGTGTTGCTACATTGCATGGTGTTCACAGCATGTCCTGAACCAAAGGGAGGCCAGAGGGAATTACAGAGTGCCTGGAAGCTGCTCTGCCTTTCAAACAACAGCGAGGCAAGAACATAGGCAGGCACTGAGCCTTTCCTGCCAGAGGAAGAAGCACCTTCTGTTCATCCACCAGAGCTCGATGCAGAGCTCCCCACCCAGATCCCTCCACATCATTTTGCTCCATCAGCTCTTTATCGTGACCCTGTGGGTCTGTCTGGGCTGTCTGAACAGACTCAAGGATCTGGAGCCATTAGGCTGCAGGTGTTGCCACTTGGTTGTGTACCAGCTAATTTAGCCTGCAGTGCCAAGCCCTGCTCTTCCCCATGCAATTGCTACGGGTAAGTAAATAGAACATTCCTGAGATTTTTTGGTCCCATCATTAATTATTTCTGAAAGGGCTTTTAGTATATGCCTCAAAACCCCAGACAGGAAAATGATGTGTGTGACACCACGATGCTCACAGCAGCAGCAACAGGATGAGCACTGAGATGAAAACGGGAAATCTGAAGATCTTTTGCTCCTTATTACTCTTTGCCCTCCGTCAGTGCAGACCCACTGAGCCTGGAAGTGACCCTTGGCCCAACACGCTGCTCTCAGGGTTGATATATCTCAGCATGGGGTGATCTGGGGACTGCTGAGTGGTGCCTGGTGGTGCTGAGTGCTCCCACTTTTAAGGGCTGGCACTTTAAAGGTGTGCATGGCATTGCTTAAAGTGCTTCCTCTAGGCTGGTGCGTGTTCCTGGAGAAGGTTCTTGTGCCTACACTGCAGCTCAGAGTGGTTTAGGCACTGCAGAGTGGTACCCACTGGTCCTGGCAACCTGTGGATGAACCCCCACAGATGCTGGATGTGACTCCCATTCTGACACGCTGCACCCAGCATTTATTACACATCTCAGCTCAGGGTGATCTAGGCACTCTGCAGTGGCACCCAATGATCCTGGCAGCCCGTGGGTGAACCCCCACAGAGCCTGGATGTGATGCCCTGACCTGCTGCACCCACTGCTTCTCTCTCCCCCCTCGGAGTGACTGAGGGGCTGTGAAGTGATGCTGGCAGCCCATGGGTACCTCCAATTTTATGAGCTCCCACTCCTAAGGGACACAAAGCAGGTGTGTGTCCCGCTGGAAGACTCTTACGCCCCACACGTGTCTCCAATCCCCACGAGGCTCTGTCCCCCTGCCGTGCCCCTTTGCACCGCGCTGTCCGAGGCTGGTTCCCGCAGCCGGCGGGCTGGGCTGCGTGTGGGAGGCTGCTGCAGGTGCTGCTGGAGCGGGTTGTGTGCAGGGCACTGCGGGAGGGGCTGTGTGCTGTGTGCTGTGTGCGGTGCAGTGTGCTGTGGGCTGTGCTGTGTGCTGTGTGCGGTGCTGTGTGCT
>NW_008678511.1:0-31915 GCF_000695815.1 Acanthisitta chloris
TAACTGATTCTTTTGGCTCTTTCCTTTCCTGAAGTACAGCCCTACCAAATGACAGCTGTAGTTAGTAAGCATTCAGCATCCTTGCTAATTTGATCCTCAATTCTTAGTGGTATTCAGAACTTGGGAAATATACAGTTAGAGGCATCTGAGAAAATGCTCATTTACATGACATGCTGACATCACAGAGACAGACCTGAACTGAATTCACCAGTGTTGGTCACCTGTATTATCCTTTTTCCTTCTGCCATGTCCTAGCTATTTCAATGCACAAAAAACCAATTTCTGTGCAGTTGGGGCAAATACCCTAATTTATTTCACAGTCCTGTTTTGGTTTTGGAGCAACTATTTTGTGCACTTAAAGAGGCACAATCTGCATTTAAAAAACCATGTAAAAAGGTAATAAAATGCTGAATCTCAGCGTGCTTACAAAGGATATTAAATTAGATTGTTACCTTTTGGTACCAGTATGGATGGGTTCACACTGCAAATCTATGCTTTCCTAGTCACTGCTTGGATGTCAGCAAATGTCATGAAACAGAAAATGGCAATGTGTATTGTTAAATTTTAGCCAAATTGCAGTCATCTGGAATGCACTATGCTGAACTAAGGCCTTCAACCATCACTTGGAATACCAGGGATTCTCAAAAAAACCCAAAAATAAAAGATGCTTTTTCCCTCAAATAAAATCTGACTCTATAAATGTACTATTCTCAGGTTTACGTTTGGAAAGCTGTTTTGTCTCACTACCTGGGAACCCCATTATTCACTTTTCATTTTGATGTTGACCTTCATGGTCTCTGTTTTTTCCTGGCTTTTTTTTGTTATGTCAATTCTTTGAAATTTTTCATTAATTATATAAAGAGCAAGGTTCCAGTGGTGGTGTATACCTTAAGGAAGAAACTCACTTGGGAATAGTGAACTAATGTTATTTCAGGATTTTATTTTTAAAACTAGAAAAGAAGGTGTTTGGCTTCTAAAATGCTTGCAGATATTCTAAGAAAAATATCTTGGCAAACTGAGAGGTGTATTTGAAATATAGCTAAATTGCTAAAACTTTATCAAAATTTTTCAATTTTTCAATTTTTCTTTTTTTTTTTGAAAAGAAAGAAGAAACTTAGAAAAGCTATAGTTTAGTGAGACAGCATCCACTACATTACTCTGCTCTCTAGTGTTAACAACAAATGTCCAAACATATTGGCTATTTGTGGTTACACTGGTCATAGGAAGCAGAGTTATTGCTTAGGTTAATAAATCAACTTATAAAATTGTAACAGGAAGAAAATCAGATAAGCCAGCAGTTATCCAGTGCATGGGATATCATTATGCATTATTGAGTATTTAATATGCTTTGATGAAAATACAAGGGAGTCCTGTGGTAAAGCAGGTTTATTTTCTATTGTCAGTTTAAAGTTGGAATCTCGTTGACATTTTCCACTTCCATAATTTTGATGACTTTAACTAAGGCCTGTGATGTTTAATCCCTCCTGGGGTGGTCAGAAATAAAGAATGATTTTTGTAGAGGATTTATATTTTTAAATGTTGTTTGACAGTAATTTATTCACTGCACTCCAAAAGGCAATATGTTCTATAATAGTCACTGTATGCTGTCAAACTCTGAAGTTTTTAAGAGGGGTGGAGGTGTTCTCATGAGATGTAACAGCAATAAACTGTGACTAGAAGTGTTCTGAACATAACAGAGCAACTCTTTAACTCATCAGATTCATTGTTAAGTATTACCTCATCATTGTTCCTTTAAGGGGGGTTATGTTTTACTTGACAAAAGGAGCAGAAAAATATTAAATCCTTCTCTATGTGTTATTAACACTTTCTCTATATCTCTGCCTCTCACTGTCTTCATGTCTCTCCTTCCTGCTCTCATCCCAATATAGATATATATTTTTAATGTATCTTTTTGAGATTCTACAGCTGCTGTAGGAGAAAGCCCAGAACATCTACAGAAAGTAACTTGGGAGGAAAATCAGTTTTGTGTAAAAGAGGGGCTTTTGGTTTATTTGAGTGCATATAAAGACCACAGGGGGGGAAAAAAAAAGAAAAAAGGAAAGATTTCAATAGTGTATGCAGAACAAGAAATAAAAAGGAAAAAAAGAAAGATTTCAATAGTGTATGCAGAACAATGTGCTTCCCAATAGTTTGCTAAGCCAGTTGCTCTTAGCAATTGATATTCCTACACTACCTGGTGAACCATATTGAAGAAAAAGGTTTGCTGTCTGTGAGCAAGTTTACTGAAGAACCCTAAGTAGTAGCTCCTCATCAGCACAGAAAACTTGATAAAGTTTCTCTGGAACACAGGTTCTTGGCCCAAACAGAGCTTCTTGGCCTGGTTTTTTTTAAAATGTTGTGTTAGAGGTGCCAGATTTCATCAATAACCTGCACATATTTTCAGTTCCACTGCCAAGACCCTCAGGTTCAGATGATCAGTGCTTGCAAAACTTGCCTGAACATTAATGATATTGCTTCCACTAGGATGCATTGCAAAACCTTTCCATAAATGGAACTGCATGGAGATTTGCCCTTTGGTTAAGATAATGTGAGACTCTGAAATGTTTTCTGGTTACCTTTTCCTTTGAATAAAGCAGGAGGAGAGCTGAACAGAGGAGCCTGAACCCAGAAATGATGAGTGGAAAATGCACTTTCTTTTGTTCAATGGCTCCTTGGGTTCCCAAGATGATTTATAATGCAATTAGTATTTTAAAAATCAAGAAGAAAGTTTGCAGTTTTAAGAAATACAGTACATTAAGGGATTTTTTTAAGGCCAATGAACTAAACAGAACATCAATGCATTCAAGTTTTATTGGCAGTCATATCCACTTCAATGAAAGGATGCACATTTAAATTAAACTGTTGAGCTAAAACTGTTTAGCTAGATTAATTAATTGTAAAGATGTGCTCAGAATTGCTTAGGATGAAGTAGATAGAAGAAGAAAGCATAGAAAGAGACTAGAAATTTAGTAGGTTTTAGAGCAACAGGACATTTGAGTTAAACAGAAGATTGCTGCTTTGCTTAAGAGATGATAAAAATGTGAGAAAACATTGAGAGCAGGGTGAGAAGGCTGATTAAAAAAAAAGACCAAGCCATAAGAACATAATCAGCAGTATGGTTATTACCCTTTCAGACTATCTAAAAATAGTATGGACTTCAACAGTGTGGCTGATGACATCCTCATACATCAAATAAAAAAGTAGTGATTTGTTATAACATTTTATAATTGCATTTTTCAGACTATAACCCAATATGCACCCAATATCATCATCACATATAGTACGAAAATTGAGATGTTTTGAATGGAAAGAGTACCTGCATCACTTATGTAGCAGGATGGAATTCTGAGAATGAGTTTAATAATCCTCACCACTGCCAACATAATTTTCTCTCTCTAAAAGCATACACAGAAAAATTATGCACTTCCATATTACCTGAAAGAAAAGGCATCATTGGCTGTTTCATCCATGAAGGATGATGGCATATCTTTCATGGATGTAAACCTAAATTTTCAGACCTCATCCATATTTCACATTTCCGAAGGAAACATACTGTGGCAGCCAACTTTCCCAGGTGATATTACACCACCCAGCATGTCTGACACCAGAGTTTAAAGTCTGTGTAGTAGACAGTCTTCATAAACATTGTGATTCACCAAGACAGAACAATCTTATTCACAATGTAGTTGATCTCTGCTACTTCCTAGGCATTTTTCTTTTGCAGGATGGGACAGTCAGATACAATTATCTGAGCTATCCTCAGTTTGCAAGCAATATAAACCCTTGGGATGGAAGTGAAAAATTATACAAGATTTGAGAAGCAGTCTTTAGATTCTGACACTTTGGCTGTGTGCAGCACTTTGTAGACAAAAATTCTGTGCACAAGGATGGAAGTGAAGGTTTGTATCATGGTCATTGGGTGAAAAATCTGCTATAGGTAGCCGGAGAATTCTTCTGTCCAGATAAGGTGGCATATAACCAGAAGTCTATGCTCTTTCTCCTTCATTGCTCAATAGAAAGAATTTGGGGGAAGGAAGAAGTGCAGAAATGTACTAAAGGGTAATAAAATTCTAGATTTCTCTTTCTGATGTGTATATGTATTTAAACTGGTACTGTCTATATAGCTAAAACATAAATCTTTGTTTCATTGAAGAGTATCAGTCTCCACATACAATCCTAAACATATACATACAATCCTATACAAAGCTGCAAACATGCAGCATTTGAAATCATCTACTTAAATTCATATTTTTTTATTTGTGAGCAGATCAAGTCCTCTTTAAGAGTAACTGCAAGACAGATTTGAAAACTCTGACTCGAGATATATAGATGCAGATTCATCACCACTAGCTCAGGTGTAACATTATTCAAGTCAGACTCCTGAGGTCCATAGTTGACTTAGATTGAAAGTAGGTGGCATCTGCATTTCTGTTTGTTAAGGTTTCAGCCAGAATAGCCTTATGCCATCCTATAAAATATGCTAGATGTGTATTCCTATACACACCAAGAAAGGAGGTGTTTTCAATGCTTTAAGGAGTACTGAAAATTTGCTAAGACAGATTTTTCTGTCATATATGGTGTATAAACTCTGCAGTGTTGTAAACAATTCATATAAATACTTTTATGGAATAAATTTTATATTACTAGTGCAAAACAAGGTATTGAGTTTTGATAAAATTTTCTCTTTATGCATTTGCAATGGTTCTAACAGCTCCAAAAATCAAGAGTGAGTTAAGGATCCAGCAGCAGAAAATGAACAAGTATTTACCTCTACTCTATGCATCTGGCTGAGTCAGATGAAGGTGAAAATAGAGATCATTTCAGCTGAATTATCTGCAAATGGAAAATTGATCACTGGGTTCTGAAATTCAATAAATCATAGTCACTGTAGTTATTTAGCCTCTATGGCTATAAAGTCATAGAAAAATGTATTGCTAGCACCTAAATATTATCTATGTGAGAAGCTTTCAGGGTCTAAACAGTAGTTAAAATGTTGCTTTACTATTTGGAAAGAAGCTGGTGATATTTTTACTTGCCTTTTCTCCTGAATTTGAGAGACTTGGACAGTTTGGTATATGTAATTTCTAGACTGCACATCTGAAGAGGGAGAGATGTCAGGCTACTGAAGAAGTGGTAAAGTATCTTGAGGTGGCCCCAGATAGTTTTAAGAAAGTCATTATTTGAATATTAGCTTCAAAAAAGAGACTGAGAAACAGAAGGTCATTTCTGCCTTAAATGTCCTTCAAATTTATGTCAAAAAGGTAGAGGTGTACTACATAAATTCTGACTTTAAAATAGTTTGCATATTGCTCTCCCTATATGGACAAAATTACTCTGTTGACTTCTCAGATTTTCCTTATGTGTCTTCTTGATCAGACAGTGGGCAAAGAAGTCCAAATTTATTTTCTGAAAGCAAAACCAATTTCAGAGGTTTTGTACAATATTGCACTGAAAATATTATGGTCTTTGTCATGTGATTTGTAAGCTCTGCATTGTAGAAGAAGCAAATCATACATGATCTCTTTAAACTGAATTTTTTTTTATGCCAGTTTAAGCGAACACTTGTGAGAGAAATATTCAAAAACTATAGTTTCAGGCATGATTTCATGTTATACCATCTGGCCAAAGTCAGCTGAAGAGGATATGGAGTTTTTGTTTATAAAACAAATATTCTTGATTTCTGAGTATAATTTTGTCTCTTTTTGCTGAGTTTGTTGAATTTGATAATGTGTGGTAGCCAATAAAAGGGAAAAAAATCTAAGACAGACTTTCAACTCTTTACATGAACTATGGCACATAAATTGAATTATTAACTGGTGTGACTTTTATACTGAATTTATTTTCTTTTTCCAATCCATTTCTTTCTCACCAGTAAGAGAAGCAAAATATATGCCAGCAATATTTAAAACTCATGGAAATACTGTCTCTAAGAAGTTCTATTTCCTTGTATTTTCAAATAGGGATTTGATCAGTGTTGTCTTTTTATATTGCTCTTTTTTTGGCTAATATTTCTACTCATAGTCCATACAAAGACTTGTCTATGTCCTTTTTGTTTCTCTCCTGCTTTTGTCTCTTTTTGGGTTGTTTTTTTGCAATCAAAGTTTCAAATGTTGCTGCTCCCTAGCTTTTGTTCTCAGCTTCTATTTTTAAGATAAAAGAAAAAATGATTAAAGAGTCCTGTTGTCCTGTGTGAAATACACATAGAAAATGTACAACCTGGAGCTGTTCTCCACAATCACATGTTTTGGAGAAAGCTACAAGCAACAGAAATGTAAGTAATCACTTTTTGACAAATGAAAATACACAGAAAATTTGTTAAAGCTCTGGTGTACTTTTATCTTTTGTTGTTACACCAAATTTTAATTCTTCTCACCTGTGAAACACTTTCTACCTTAGTCTTTTAACTAGACTTTAAAATATTTTTAAAAATAACTGCTTCAGATCATGCCTTCTTCACTGACATTCTTTAGAACTATTCCAACTACATTTTTACCCCCCTGGAGATAAGCAAAACACTGTTCTTTTATATTCAGTTTCTGGGCCCTATTTTGGGCTGCAGCTTTGAGGACATGTTGTCCCACCTAGTTCTCAGGCTGACAACTACAGCATCCCTATTATCACACACGAGTTTAACCCACAGTTCTTTCCACTGTGCAGAGTGCTCTTCCCAAAGGTGCACAGCATATTCTAAGGCTGAATAAAACATTTTCTGGTTGCAGTTCACAAATAATGTCAGTTTGATACTATTCCTATAGGCCATTTGTATTCAGCCACCTTGCTTTTGAGCATACAAAAGTGTAAGAGTGTGGAATGAGGCCATTCGGTGTCAATGGATCCAACTGGCTGACCAAATTTAATTTACTAATGGAGACATATCATATGACTCTCACTTTCTAGCTGAGCTTTCTCATTATGCTGCTGTCAGATTCTCTTCAGTATTCAGAAATATTACAATATTCTTGACTATAAAGCAGCCTGGATTAATACACGGAGTGCCTTGGAAGTTAGAGACATTTGGACAATGCTCTTACTAACATGCTTTAACTTTTGGTCAGCCCTGACTTTGTCAGGCAGTTGGACTAGATGATTGTTGCACATTCATTCCATCTGGAACTATTCTATTCTATTCTATTCTATTCTATTCTATTCTATTCTATTCTATTCTATTCTATTCTATTCTATTCCATTCCATTCCATTCCATTCCATTCTATTCTATTCAGATTGTCTTCACACTTACCCTTTTTGGTTATTCTAGTCTATTAATGACACTAGTTAACTATTCACCAGCTTAACTCCCATGAGTCACAGGAGGGCCATAAATCTTGTATTTCAAAAGAAAAGACTCTTGTGATGTTGGGCGTGTCAAATACAGTGTTGGATTTGGGTACCTAATTTCTTATGAGTGCATTTCCAAGATCAGATTGTCTTCACACTTACCCTTTTTGGTTATTCTAGTCTATTAATGACACTAGTTAACTATTCACCAGCTTAACTCCCATGAGTCACAGGAGGGCCATAAATCTTGTATTTCAAAAGAAAAGACTCTTGTGATGTTGGGCGTGTCAAATACAGTGTTGGATTTGGGTACCTAATTTCTTATGAGTGCATTTCCAAGAAGTCAGGATCTTTTTAGTTGTCTGACAGAGTTCTTTGAAATAAATGACCCAAAGCTTTTATATAAGAATTTGGCCAGAGCTAGTGATCATGTTGAATTCATGGAAGGAGTATTTATAAACCATCTGAATCAATATATTTTTATTTTACTTTTCCATTCTGAATGATCTCCACTTTTCTTAGCTAAAATTAATTATGAGGTACATGATTAATTAAAATATTATCTTGACAAGATCTACATGTTAGGTGTAAGACATCATCATATCACTAACTATATACATTCACAGAATGTACCAGTGAATTTGAACAATTTAATTCTCTGCAGAAAGACAACACTATGTTTCATTTTCCTGTCTGGATTCTTCACTGTTTCCCTTTTTCTATATATTTTTTTAATTTATAATTTTCTCCCTCTCTGAGCATTTGTGTAGACTAGCACTCACTTTAGTTGTCTTGACACATATAGGCTTTTATAAGTCTCTTAAATGTCATGTTTGTGCTCTTGTAAATGACAAAATGCTGGAAAATTGACTTTGAAGATTATTTAGTCACATAATCAGATAAAAATTGGTGCACATGCCAAGAAGAAAGCATTCCCAGAGGCTTTAACATAAAAAAAGGTGTACTTATACAGTAACTCCAAATTCTCAGTTGTCATCCTTATATAAAGTAGGATACTTTCTGTGGAAGTAAATTCAAAGACGTTGTCCTACAGATAGGGTTCCTGCAGTGAGTCTGGTTTACTGATAACAGAGATAAAATAGCTTTACTAGAAGCCAGAAAAGATGTTCCTACTCAACTCCAGGGGGTCAACATATACGAAAAGAGTTAGATCAGGCCAAAAGGCATCATCTTAGGATTGACCTACATTCAAGAAATAAGAGGTGGTAATACAGTTTGAGGTTTAGATATTCCAGTCCCTATTCCAGTCCCTCTATATCAAAATTTTAATAGTGACAGTTGCTGCTTATTTTAATTTTTAGCAAGATTTTAAGGAACAAATGCATGTCAGGTAATATTTGGCTGGCAAATTATGCCTGAAAGTTTTTATTTTTCTTTTAGAAACAACAATTTGGATGCCTAGAAGAAAAAAAGTCTAGAAGGTGGTGGCAGAAAGACTTCTTAAGTAGAATGTGAAACTGTTCAGGATCCATGAAATTGGATTAAGTTGCTACATCAGACTTTGCCAGTGGCCTCTTATTTTGAGTTACCTCAGATATGGATGTGCAGGATGGCTATGTGTATTAAGGCTTAGCCTTTACATTGTGATTGGCTTTTGAGTTTAAGGTCTGGTCCATGAGTCTGTGAGAACTAAGCTGAAACTAAACATTCACCTTTTTGCACCGATTTATATGAATATTCTTTCCCAAGTAGTTCCTCAAAATTAGGAAAGAATCTTTAATGTCATGCTATAAATCCGAATTAGATTGATTTGCCCATGCTGGGTTTTTTTCTTTCCATCTTTAAAACTTTGCTACTGTTGTTTTGGTAATGGACAACTGTGGACAGAGGAATATTCTATATTTCTCTAAAATTTCCTTGAAGTAATGAGACAAGAGAAAAAGTGAATGTTATTAGCAACAGTGGAAAAGAATTTCAGAGCTAAAAATGTATTTCTCCATTGTAATGCTTATCTCTGCCAAGTATTAAAAAATGGCTGCAGGAAACAGTATTTCTTAGGCCAGTGTTTTTTTACAATGGAATAACTGATAAAATCTAAATATAGAAGTCAATTAACTCTAAATGTAACATTCATGTCTTGCCTGACCTTGTCTCAGCCACTTGGATGATATACTCTGGTCACAAAGGACAGTTCTGAGAAGGCATTAAGCAGCAGTATACAGCCATGGTAAATTTTCTTCTGCAGAGATTGATGGAAAATCCAGGCCACTGGAATCAAAGCATTTAACTGAGGAATTGATTCATAGAATCATAGAATATCCTCAGTTGAAGGGACCCACAAGGATCATCAGAGTCCAAGTGGGATTTTGTGTTGTGGAAAACTTAAAAAAAAGCTATTTTCTAAATTCTGACCTCTGCAGCAGCATACAGCTCTGGGCACTCTGTGCATTAGATTTAGGTTTTGTTTAAGGGGTAAGATGTGTAGACTCTGGTGTAACTGTGAATATATCTATTTACGATGCCAAGTCAAGCCTTTTATCAATAATAAGGTCTTTATTTTGTAACGGTTGTCTGTAAAAGGAGGTGCAAAGGTCTGAGTTAAACCTTTTATTGTACATAAGTAGCCATTTAGTATGTCTTTGGATTCCCCACTGCTAGGGGTTAGTAACAATAATGTGCCTTGACTGTTGCAAATTTTCATCTTATCTTAAAAAAAGGACAAAGTAGAGTTATTGATTTTTCTCAAGACGGATTGTACCTTTAGACCTAGCTTTCTAATTGATCAGCAGTTCATGATATCAAAGTAAAAGCTTAATGTCAAATTTCTGAACAGTAATCTGACATGAACTACTAAGCCTACTGAGTGGCACTGCATTTTTTTCTATGCCATTTCTCTAATGCTGATGTGACTTTTCAAATCCATTAACAGTATAAGGGTCAGCTTTAACCACAACAAGGATCTCTTCAGAATTCCTGAAAGAATAAAAACTACAGTGCTTACCTCTCTTGCTAATATAATTCCTTCAGTACTGTTTAAATATATGCACAGTTGATAGATATATTCTTCTAATTTTTGATCAAATAAAATACAGGAAACTGTTCCTTATTAATTTCTGTCACATAATAGGTCAATATTTTAAATAGGTTTCTCACTTTTGCATTTGAGAAATCAAAGTTTTAAAAGCTATACAAGTTTCTTTCTTATTTAGAGCATATATTCACCACTGACTTCTGTTTTCCAAAGGTAGATTTTTGGCTAGATAAAATCAGTCTTGCAGGCCCCAAAGCTGCTTAAAGATCAAACTCAAATGAATAGACACAACAGTATCCAAAGGGAAATGGTCTAGTCTAAACAAACTTAGTTCAAAGGATTTGTTCTTGCTTCAATGAAGTTTTTTTAAGAGGATACCTAGATGTCTGCCCATGGCTCATTTATGCCCCACATCCACATTTCTTCTTGACTTAGATCTGCTGACATGAAAGCTGTGCAATATTGTATAGACCAGTTCAACCAAAAACATAGATATCAGTACAGAACTTTTGATTAGGTCTTTGCTAAACTTTATAACAGCAATTAAGTTTCTTGATATTTCTTTATCTGAAATAGAGGAAACCCCCCCCAAAATAATCAACCAAGCAAAGAACCAACAACTTAGCAAAAACCATTCTGTATTTTGTAAGTTGGCTTTTATCTTGGGAACTTAAGCAAGCATTCACACTTGTCCTGTACTTCATCATAGAAAGAAAAGAAAATAGACAAATTGCCTTTAAGTTATATTGTATCTATCCACAGCTGTGAAGAAAGAAAAAGTTTTGCACTTCTGCATTTTAATTAACTGCTTATAATTAAAAATATTTGCAACTTAATTATAAAAGTTTCCATTTCAGTTACCAGTTTCAGCCAGTGAAACTTTACCCATTCCAACAATATGGTTTTGCACTCAATATATTATAGGTTTTTTAAATACTATATCCCTTTTTTTACCTTTTTTTTTCCCTATTTTTATTTTCTTCATTCCCCCAGGAGTAGCAGGGAAATGTAGAGAAAAAATGGACAAGAAATACAGAAACATTAGAAGAAATGAAGAATAGTATAATGACTATTTCTACTAATAAATCTAAGGAGCAAATTATGTAGCCAACAAAACATGATGGAGTAAAATAAAACAATCAAAGTAAATGTTAAAATGTCTTTCTTGATTAGTTTCTGTTGAGCACTGCTTCACTAGTCAGTCTTGAGAAAGAATTCAGCTAGACAGTGCTTTTGTGTATTCATGTAGTGGTAAAGGGAGTCCTCCACGTGTGTCAACATAGCAGAAAGATTAAATAGCACTGAGTTATGGGGTGTTAGAGAAAATAAAAATAAAGGCTGAATTAAATGGAAGTGGAGCAGCTGAAAGCTGTGTTTCCAGCTTTAAACTTAAAAAATAGGTTGAGGTCATACAAATCTGTGTTCACTCTGTACAAGGACCTGTGTATTTTTGTCCACATCTGTATTCCCATCCATTTTATTTTATATTTCCATCCCAAAGCACCTGTACAGACTTGAAGAAAGCAATCCCTATAACCAAAGGAAAACAGGTTTTATGAGGACAGCTTTGAGATCCATGTGTCTGTGTTGTACTTTCACACTCGCAAAAGAATTTTAAAAATAGTCTATATTAACCAGGAATCCTTAAAACCAAGCAAACAACCTCCCCCCAAACTAGACACCATAAAAACTGAGCACTGACAATTTCAGTCTTAGTAAGCAACTGGTGATTGTTTCAACAGCATTTTGTTCAGTACAGCTACTGGTTTACTGGAGTAAGTGAGATTAATCTGATTAATAAAGTTATTTCTTGCAACAAGGTTTTGCTCGTTGTTTGGGGTTTTTTTGCTTGTTTTTGTTGCTTTGGTTTTTTTTCTCTTTGTTCAGAATGAATTTGGAGCAAGCTAATGTAGATTTCATTGGACTACCAATTACATTTTCTTTCCAAATGAAATTGTGAAGGAAATGATTTGATTTACTAGCTTGAAAGATGAGATGTCATGTACAATTTGTATGTTCCAAGGTAACAACTTTATGGGTACACATAATTGAAATTATAAATGTTCTGCTATTGATGTGTAGAGACTATACAATGGAAGGAGATCAATAACATACTTCTCTTTCAGTAGGTTCTGTGAAAACTATTTGAAGAAATATACATTGATATACACTCAAATTAGAAAATTAAGCAGAATAGTCACCATTAGAAAGTGGGTGAAACAAAAAAAGAAAGTAAGAAACTGTTCTTTAAGTTTTTGTTTTGAGTTCAGAAGGAGTAAGGGCTAAAGAAACAAGGTATGACATGTAATGAGAATTTTAAGTACCAGCAGCTATGAATGTTTTTTGATGAGAAAGAGTTCATCAAATGCACACTCTTGCCATCCCACAGCACTGGCTTCACCTCACATATTCCTTTTTTTCCTGTTTGCCTCACTTCCAGGTTTTTTTTGCCCTTTCTCTGTATAGAGGGTTATATGACTTGAAATTATAGAATTTAAACATTGCCTGTTGTAGGAATTTTCTTATAAAAGGCAGGAAATGCTGGACGAAAGTCAACCACTGCAGGCAGAGCTTGAGTAGAATAAAGCTCTAGTTAAATGACAGAAGCCATCACAGTTTCTGAAAAATTGAGGATTTATATGCTAATGTTCCTATATATCACCCGTGAGAGGAAACTTTCATAGTTTAAATGTTCAACTGTGCTTTCACCAAAGATATGAATAAAATACATTTTTTTCTTCAACATAGTTTTTACCCAAGAAGTAGGGAATTGACCCTCCCATAGACTGTATTAGTCCCTTTGTACAGGCCTGTGAAATGAGTGGATCATAGGATCATAGAATCGTAGAATTTAAGGGTTGGAATGGACCTTACAGATCATCTATTCCCAACTCCCCCTGCCATGGGCAGCGACATCTTCTCATTAGATCAGGTTGCTCAAGGGGCCTCATCCAGCCTGGTCTAGATCTTCATGAAGTTTTACAAAGCTGGATGAGGGCATGAAACTTGCTGATTACTTTTTCTGATATAATGCTACTTAAGCTTAGCCATGTTAAGCCATAGGTATGGTACAGCTAGATGACATGAATAGGCAGTCAGCTACTATATGGAGACCCAGTGTGTAGAAAAAAACAAGTGAATGCCCTAGCCAGAGAGAGAAGCAGATTTTATGTTATCCAAGTTTATTCACCTAACTGTTGGGGTCCTTGTGAGGGATGGACTACAGCACACCGATTGATGCTCTGATAGCCAAATTTATTTTGGACACCCCACAGTATTTATAGTAAAAAGTCTTCTGTACATGCAGCTAAGCACTGATCACACAGCTTTGGATTGGTTGCTCAACCTGTCAATGAGTACAATTCTTTCTTATGATAGGTTACAATTTGATGCTGCATCCCACTCTCACATCCTGGGAAACTGATAGCAAGGATTACATAGTGTCTATGAGAATCTAAATAACAGCACTATTCTCAGCTTGTTAGCAAAATGACTTATCTATAAGATAGTAAAACTAAACCAAACCTAAAAACCCTGGCAGCAGGAGAAAATGAGACCATTATAAAGTGGTGGATGGAAGACACAGGAATGCATGAAGATAGAAACAAGGTCAGCAAGACCTACTTTGTGTGTTTATCATGTAAAACATTACAAAAAGTTAAATACTATGAATTTACAGCACAAATCTTAAACTTTCACATATCCTATCAAAACTAGCTACAAATATAAATGTTAAAGACTTACATATAGACTAATGAGTGCATCTGCAAAACAAAAGAAAGTAAAAGAAGATATACAAGCCACCCAATTCATCAAAGAAACAGTAATGATTCTCTGCCTCAATCAGAGCCTTATTGAAGTGCTTTAAAACACAAAGAACAGTAACTTCTGATTCCCCATCGTAAAGCAGCATTTTTTTTAAAAAACTCAAAGCATTTTAGGAAGGCTTTTAGTCCAGCAGTCAGTTACGAAAAAACCAATATGTTAGAACACTAAGTTCTTAGAATCATCTTTGTAGAAAGTGAAAGTTGTATAATGGACTTTCAAAGGTGAAATCAGTACATATAGTTATAAGCCTATAGAAAACTTTCAGACATGCATTTTTCATGAGTTTTGTTTTTACTGTATTTTCAGCACGAAACTGGAGAAAGCTGAGGCATATGGATGGGAAATTCATATTCACATAAGGAAACACCATGAGAAATGTTTCATTCTCATGAGAACATACATCATGGACCTACTTTTATGCAAGGAAAAGATAAAAGAAAAAAAATAAAAGTCATTCCAGTTCACAGAATCATCCATGATTTTCCCCTGAGCCCCTTATCAGAGAGTGCTGTATCCATGTGAGACTGAATTAGTTCTGCATTCCAGGTTTAATGAAACTTATTTTTTCATATCTGTACACAGACATGATTTATCTCACACTGTTATGTGCTCTTCTTGTATTTCTCAGCACTAGGGCAAGTCAGCTACATTGCCTAGACTGTTCTTAAGGTTTACCATCACGTGTTTTTGGAAGCTGCCAAGGGCTGTTCCTTTAGTCCAGAATTTTTACAACTGGAAGGAGAAGGTGTCTTTCCTCCACCTTTCACATTCTTTTCTTATTTATTCCCTCCGTGGAAAGGACATGAGGTTGGGAGCACTGAGAAAAAAGCATTCCTTCACAGGAATGGAACACTTCTATTGGTGATTAGCTGGCAAATTGTCTCTTTCATTTTGGAAGACAGTTATGAAGCACAGTAGCTTGGAGAATACTATATAAAATGGCTCAAGCCTATTCTGCTGTCACCAGTTAAACCACAAGGGCTGAAGTAAGAATCACAGCCTGAACAGAGAGAATAGTGGTGGGACAACATTTTTGGAGTTAGCAATTGACGTGAGCAGCTGGAAAGACAACCTGGTTTGAAGGGCAAAATTGCTGAGTATAAGCAGCTGACTGCTCAAAAACTGACAGAAAAACACCTCACAGCCTGTGAACTGTTTGTCTAGGCCTGGGAACCAGAAGTATCCCTAAGGAGTGCAGCTGGCATCTTTCAAGTACAGAAGAGTACTTAGAGACCTGTGATATCCTGAGACACCATTGATAAATGCAAAGATAACTGTAATGGCAATTTAACATCTAAAAAGGTGAAAAATAGTCTGAAAAGGGGGGTAAACATCCCGAAAAAGTGAGAATTAGAAACCACCAGGGGCTGTTCTAATTGCAGGAACAGGACAAAAATCTGGAAAAGCAAAACCTGGTCTGAAAAGAGAAAACAACATCATCTATTTGCTGTCGTGAATGAAATTAACAGTACATGTTGGCTGCTTGAAATGTTGGTGTCCTATGCACTCTTATATGCCTATGATATGAAAATGACTTAATTTTTGCCCAAAATAGAGCCTTTCTCTTGGAGAACTTCCCATGTGGCATGTCCTTTCACAGACAGTTGAACTTCCTTCACAAACTTTCTGGGAGATCTTGGACCCTTGCTGGGAACCCCTGGTTGACTCTAAAGTCATGGATCATCTTTGAAGTGAGACTATCTGTTACTCTACTGGTATTTCTCTGTGCTCATACTTCTGGGATTAGTTCAGTTTGTTCTCCAGTTTTTGGGTTGGTTGAGTCCCCCCCTCTGGCACTGACTTATCCTGTTCCTTAAGATGGTTTGGTCCTTTCTGAAATCTAATTTTCTTGATACTGTTATTATATATCAATATAGGTAATCTATCATGAGTATATCCACTGTTACATTGTCAATAAGCTTACTTCACTAGTGATAACTTTGTAGTAACCTGTAATAGTAAATAGATACTTGGATGTTGCTGTTACATTAATTGTTGCTATATAGTTGATTGTTTCTATTATTTGTTGCTGATAGCAATTTATAATATCTTGATATATATGTATATATTCACTTCATTAACCATAGTTAAACTTATTAGTGGTGATTTCTATGGTAGTATATTTGCTACTGGTGATTTGTATGACATTTCTTGTAATCTATAATAGAGAAATTTAGAGGGCAAAAGCTTCTGTATTCTTGTGTATTGCAGATTTCAATGGACCCATGGTCAGAGTATTGAAACACCTACAGGCTGGGTATGCCTTTAAGTCATGACATTAGTATGATACAAAGAAGAGCCACTAATGGTCTGAGAACTACAGTTTCAACCTGTATCAGTTTTGCTGCTTTTAGTGTCTTCAAGTTTTTATTCACAGTTTGAAGACCAAAATCTTTTTTTCTCTCCATAAAAATCTAAGATGATGAATTAATCATGTATTCTTGGACATGATGTCCAAGGCTTATTAAGTACTCAAATCCCAGCTCTGTCAATCCCTTATGCTGGTACAAATCTTGTGTACAGGAATGGATTTTATAATAGTTTTATAGTAGTGAGCCTCTTTTTCAAGGCTTCTTATTCCCCATACTCTCAGTACAGGAAGGTGAGGGAGGGTAAAAGAAAATAAGGCAAAAAATTGCTTTAAACACACTTTTTGGAAAAGTCTAATGACCCTCCATGTATGTTAAAATAACACATGTAATGGTTAACATGTGTTAAAATAACACATAAATCTAAACTGTCATCCAGAAATAATGGGACAGCAGTGTCCTGTGAAATCTTAGTCATAACCTCAGTGTGTTTGACAGACATCTGGCATAGCCAAATGCATTCTGCCATCTAAGAAACTCCCACCAAGTGGGAATAAATCAGTGTGAGCTCTTTCTGTAGAGTTCACAGAATATTTTGCTATCATGTCCTGTAAAAAATAACTGTCAAGTTTGTGAGGTCTGTATTTCCACTGTTACTGATAAAAAGGACACACCTGAACAGAACATAAACATACCTGAGCAATATGCATTAGATTGTTTCAAACAAAAAGTATTCAGGTTTCAAATTGAAAGCTTGTGATGCATGCATAGATTCTTAATAACCAGGAATGAAAATTCAGAGTATCATGGTCCTGCTAAGTAAACAACAAATCTCACCTAAATTCACACACAGTAAAATATCAGATAAGTTTAAAATGTATACTGGCATTGGTACTTAAAGTTCAACCTGTCATTGACCACAGAAATTAAGTTTCTCATTGTACTGAGCATCAACAGAGATGCAATGAAAACCTAAAGATCAGTTCTTAATAATGGATCTGGTAAACCAAGCAAAGAAAACAGTTTCAGAACTGTAGCTGCATGTTGGTTTACTGTTTTAAGTTCTCAAACAACTGAACTGCAAATGTCAATGTTTTCTCATTACACACTTGAAGGAAAAATCCCAATCAATTTCTTAAACTGAACGGTTGCCTGCACAAGCGTTGCATTTCAAAGCATTCTTCTCTGGACTTAGCAATAAATTAGCCCTTATTAATTGCCTTGAAACTCATTTTTCAAAGCCTTTGAGCAAGATGTTTGGTTACTGTGATTATTCTGGCATTAATATTCAGTATAAAGCAACAGTTGTCATGTTTGTATTATTTATTTCAGCACATTAATGTACTGATTTAATCCACAGCCAATTTCAAAGGAAAACTAAAGTCAGTACTACAAATGCTCTCCTTAAGTAATATTTAATATTCTGGACACATACAGATGATACCCATTCCATAGATTTCATGAATGTGAGGTTGAATTGTAATTAAGTCCCTGTCTGAAATGAATAGCTGATATTCCTTTGTACTTCCATATTATTATGAAGAATCTGCAAAATTGTGACTGTAACAGAGAAAGTTAAGTGTGAGGTTTTTATTCTAAAAGGAGAAAAACATAAAAGACAAAGCAAATACAGACAGAATGAATCTTTTTGTTACAAAATGCAATCATGAGCATGATTATAGAATAGCAGGTAGTGTTATTCAGTGCCTGAGGTGCCTTAATACCTTTGTATTAAGCTTAGCTTAGGTCATGCTATTTGCAGCTACATAACCTTTCAGCTGTGCTGCTGTAGAGTGTTTTACTCGAGCCTCTCTGGTTTTATTTTTCCTTTTGTCCTGATATTAGTATTCTCATGCTGTTGGTCTGTGGTGGTTTGACCCTGACTGAATGTCAGGCACCCACTAAATCTCCCTATCACTCCCCTCTGCAACTGGACAGGTGAAAGAAAAATATCATGAAAGCTCATGAGTTAAGGACTGGGAGAAATCACTCACTGATTACCATCATGGGCAAATCAGACTCAATCTGGGGAAACTAATTGAATTTATTATGAATCAAAATCACAGCAGGATAATTAGAACAAAAACAAATCTTGAAAACACCTTCCCCCCAGCACCCTTCCTCCTTCCCTGTGTCTACCTCCTCCCCCCAGCAGTGCAGAGAGATAGGGAATAGGGGTTGCAGTCAGTTCATCACAGGTGGTTTCTACTGTTCAAGGAGAGTTGTCCTTCCCCTGCTCCAGTGTAGGGTACCTCTGACAGGAGACAGTCATCCACTAACTTCTCCAGCTTGAAACTTTCCCATGGGCTGCAGTTCTTCAGGAACCGCTCCAGCATAGGTCCCTTTCCATGAGATGCAGTCCTTCAAGAACAGCCTCCTCCAGTGTAGGTCCCCCACAGGGTCACAAGTGCTGCCAGGAGACCTGCTCCAGTGTGGGATCCTCTCTTCATAGGACACAGCTCCCAGCCAGGATAATCATAGAATCATAGAATTTTTAGGAGTTGGAATGGACTTTACAGATCCTCTAGTCCCATCCCTCCCACCAAGGGCAGGGACACCTCCCCACTAGATGCTCAAGGCGTCGTCCAGCCTGGCTTTGAACACCTCCAGGGTTGGAGCAGCCACCACAAATCACACAGGGGAAGCTTCTAGCAACTTCTCACAGAAGCACCTCTGTATTCCCCCCACCCTGTTACCAAAACCTGGACATGCAAACCCAATCCATGGGCTCATGGGCTTGCACGTACCAAGCCCAATTGTGTTGGTACAATGGGTTATTGTTGGAAGTGGCTACAACTGGCCTAGCAATGACTCCTCCTTACATGTCTGTCCTTTTCTTGTTTTGCATATTTTAGGAATTTGGGTTTTTTAATCCAGTTTTCTGATACACAAAGGAAATCAAACTGTATATAATAAAATAGGCGACAGTGCACCTCATTATCCGATAATGCATGTGCACAGAAAATTTAACAGACATCAGCTGTCTGTTAAATGGCACACACTGAAACAGAGGAGGTTCCCTCTGGACACCAGGAAAAACTATTGTACTTCAGGGTGACCAAGCATGAGCACAGGATGCCCAGGGGGGTTGTGGAGTCTCCATTCTTGGACATACTCAAAAAACATCTGGACATGATCCTGAGCAACTATCTCTATGTGTTCCTGCTTGAACAGATGATCAAACTTCCTGTGTTCCTGTGAAAAAGTAACAGAATCCCCAACAATTTCTGGATACAATTCAGAAATTATTGTGGGTCAGAGGCTCTTTCAAATAAACAGTTTCATGTGATCACCCTTTTTTCCGGAAGATAAGAGAATTTAATTATATCTGTGTGAATCATTTTAGACCACTTGGTCTCATTGTCCCACTGGCATTTTCGTTCACTAGCATAAATGTAGCCTGAAAATGTGTCTTATTTTAGCTGAGAAACACTGCAATGTAATGCAAACTATACAAGAGGGGGATGGGGAGAAGAGGAGCACACCTTTCTTCCATTAATTAATTTCTACATAGACACGTAAAGTTAGTATTTGTAGCATTAGGCAGTCTTTGTTTACTTCTATAACATGAAGATAAGGTACCTATATGCTTGTCAGTATCTGCAGTGAACATACACCATAGAGATTACTATCCATGTCTAGCAACCTTTTACCCTCACACTGCTGAGTGTAAGGCTGCTTCTGGCACTAGTACTAGACTTGCATATTCAGCAAAAGCTTAATGTAATACAGTGATGCAAGGGTTTGTTATGGATTCCAGTAAGAAAGGCACTCAGGCTAAGCCAGATATTGATTAAATTTCATTTACTGGACGTAACAGGAAAAGGAAAAGAGGAATAGTACAGATAATCTTATATTCCTTCAAGTGGTGAGAAACCCAAGTTTTACAGTGTTGAATAATACAGTAGCAGTCAGGGCATGGCATGCTGCACATATCCTTTCTGTGCTGTTTGCCAACACTGTCATCTTTAGAGGTTTTATAGGATTTCCTTATTGGTAAACAGCTCTATTCATCATTTCTACTGTCAAGCAGAGGAACATTTCATGTGAACATACTGCTTACCTTCGAGATAAGAAGATACATGAAGGTGGTGTAAAGGCCATGGGACAAGAGGTAGCTACATACTGGCATTTCTGTTACAATTAATCAGTTAAGTTCATCTGGCAGTCAATGAGTGTGTATGACAAAGCACAGGCCTGCATCTATCCAGCTGTTATGGGGATCATTCACTCCTTGATGCACAGTAGTGTTCTGGTTAGGACTCCTGTGCTGTTGTGATCATCATTGTCAAACAGTAGTCAAACACTGTCAAAGTCAAGAACTTTATGCCAAGAATTAGTGTCACAGGGTAACCAGCCTGACTTTGCAGTGGTGTGAGGTGCACCAAAGAGATGGATACAGGGAAGATTATGGTCAAAGGCTGCAGCAACTCTGAGTTATGGATTCTGCATTTGCAAGAAACTGATCCTCCAAAATAAAGTTTACTTCCAGATGACTTATCTTCTTCCCCATGGAAAACAAGGTGTGAGAGTTTGAGGGAGTATTATCTTTCTCAACTGGACATTTTGGAAGTGTTCACTTGTTCATTATCTCAGGCATAGTCCTAGAATTTTGTGCATCCTGAAATATTACCTAATTAAAGATTATTCATGAGTTGGAAGAAGGGGAACATAGTATGATCAAATCCTATCAAACTTTGCAAGTAGAATTCTTACTTACTACATTTTAATGTAACAAGGGAATATATATTATCAAGAATTTAAATATAGAAGTGTTCAACAGTGCCACAGCACTGATCTGCACATGATATGAACTACCACAGAGATCACCTGTTGTGTAAGTGCCACAATTAAACAAAGGAATGAGTGTAAATTATCCTCCCACATCAAGAAATGAGCATTAGGGTTAACAACATGGGAATAATGTATGAAATCTATCCAGATTAAAGGCATTCTATAATTAGAATCTTTCCTGCTGCATTATTCATTATAAGAGAATTAATGGAGAATAAATGCAGATTTCTTCAGGCAAAAAAATTATTTTCATTCATTTCTGTATCCATATAAATCATATGACATATGTATTAGATAATAATGTGTTGCTTATCATAGCAGACATGACATCATTCCAGTGCCAATGTCCTGTGAGCATCACCAGCCTTGACTATCCCTGCTCAGGTGCACCCTGGGGCTTCCTCTACTCTGCCCACAGCCTAGGATCCAATTTCAGCTTCCTGGGGATTCCCTCCCATCCTGTCCTGACACAGGCCAGTGTCTGAGCATGAAACACCCAGGGATTGAGTAATACCCCAACCTCAGCTGCTCTAACTCATGTCCCTTCTTTTTGCTGCATATGAAGGATTTCAGAGCTCCTACTGTTGCACATAAAAGAGACTTCTTTAGCACATCTATTTAGCTTAATGAAATCTCTGACTGCTTTTGTATCCAGCTTTTTTTTTCTGAATTCCACTCTCATCGACTATATTATAGCATTACCATGCATCTGGCACAAACATCGTAATGATGCTCTGCAGTGAGTTTAACATTTGCTCTTCTTTCTTAGCACTGTAACTTCTGCATTTCCTTCCCCCCATTTTTGTTGTGGACAGTCATACACAGATGGTCTGCATGAGAAAGGAAGGGAAAAGGCAGCTGGAATGCTTGTGGCAAAATTCTCAGTCTAAATTTTGTTCATAGTGTCATGGGGTTTTCTGAAGCTACACTCAGTAAGTGAAAAGAGGGGTTCTGCATTTCCCCTCTAGAGTTCATGAAGTGCAGAGAAACAGCACAAACCAACCACAACTTAGTCTGTATTGCCTGAATAATAGCTCAGAGTATGCACAGGGATTCTCTAATTTGGATCTTGCAGTCTGGTACCACTGCAGAAGTAAAATATGCAGAAGCAGCTCTGACTTTGTTTAACATCTGAGAAGACTATTTGATCTGTAAAGCTTTGGGAATGTAGAAGATTCCTCCTTCCACATCTGTTGGGCCACCTGTGTCAGTCTGTAGTTCCTCCTAGTTTGCTTCAAGAGCTGATCTCTCAGCAACTAGGCTGAGTGTATTATTGATAAGCAACTTCTTCTGCTTCCTCTGTATGCAAATATATACACACATATACATGGCTGGCCACACAGATAACACAGATGCACTTACAGAACATTCATATGAACACAAGCAGCACCATCATCTCTGGCTGAGCAGAATGGAGATCCAGTAGTAGACTCACCTAAGAATCAGAGAGGCATTCTGCATGAATACCATATGGAACAGTTTTAATTGAGAGACTAATCAGCAATGGATTATTAATTAAATTTTATTTCTTTAAGACTATTTGAGAGTATAAGTCAGGAAGCACACTTGGGAAAAATCTATTCTAGAGTATAAATCCTATCTTCATCTCCTTTTATCATTTGAATTTTATATATTGCAGAATAAAACTCAAAGACTACAAAAACTTATGAATACCCATACTTTTTTTTCCAACACAATGGAAGGGAATACATGCTCTTATCTTTACTTTTGTGGAGGTTTCATTCTGAGTCAGGAATCACTGAATCACAGTAGAGTAATGCATTTTTATATGCTGTCCATGGAGAAAGACTGATAACTTACCTAGGTTTTCTAAATGGTTCCCTAGAGGTACCTAATTTTCCTTGCTGAGCATATAGGCATCCTATGCCTGTTAGGAGAACTTTAACTTAGCCAAGTAGGACAGATTTTGCTGCACTCAAAATACAACATCTGACTCCAGTTCAAAATAAATAGTATCACTTAGTCTGAGCTTAGTGAGCCAGGAAAAAATATTCATTACATTACTTAGTATTTTACAGTTGAAATTCTAGTGTCATCAGCTGCAGAAATGTTCTAATGTTTTCTGGTGAAGAAACAGTGCATTTTCAGAAGTTGCATAAATTTCAAGTGTAGTCTTCAATGTATTAAAGAAGAAGTCCAATTCCTTCATTGAAGACTTTTAGTAATTTTAATAGCATCTGGGGAAAAATAAGTTAATAAAATCAGAATTTATGGAAAGTTCTTTAAAAAATTTTTTTTAAAATTCTACAGTCCTGTGCCTGTACTGAGAGAAATATTACTCTTTTTTTTAAAAAATTCTACAGTCTTGTGCCTGTACTGAGAGAAATATTACTCAGGTTAATGACATTTTTTCAAGCATTATTGTCATGTCTCACTCCTAAGAGGAAGGAAGCACTCAAGATTTGTAGATGCCAGTGGTTGAAGGGGAACAACAAATGTCAGAGTGTCCAAAATAACTTATAAAGTTTTATTAGCATATTAAACACTTGGATTAGATATTGGGACAAGTTAGTCTCTTATCTTCTGGTAGTTAGAGAAATAAAAGAATTAAATAAATGGAAGAGAAAGAGAGATTAAAGAAAGGAAGAGAGAAAGAGAGAGAGGAATGAAGATCACCAGTACTGGGCTCAGCATCAATCCAACTGACAGGATTTCCAAGGTCCTGAGGAGCAACATCTGAGATTTGTGGGGGTTTATAGTTAAGTTTACACCACCCCGGATTAAGTTTCTTGCTTTCCATGCAAATGAGTTGCTATGTGCAGTATGTTCTTCAAAACCTTTCTGGAAATGGGTAAGAGGGTTTTGGGGGTCTTTGGTGGTCTCATCACACTCCTTCCCCCCACCCCACCCCACTCTGCTGCATCCACTGTCTTGGCCTCATTCTTGCATATGTATCATACTTTGTTCTCCAGGAGAGAGAACCAGGTTATCTGTCCCAGAAAAGTGCTGCCCTATCTCCATTTTGCCCCTTCTCCAGCCACATCCTGTTCTTTCTTGTAGATTTGCAGAATGTGTTCTTACACAGAAGTCCTGGTTTAGCTCCACAGCTATTAGTGTTTGAGACACACATTAGCCTCTTAACTTCTGGGCTTCTACAATTGTGTAAGTGTCTGTGAACATTATTTTATGCCACAGATGTGCAGATTTTCCAAACTGTATATCCATTGCTGCAAGCATGCCCATAAACACTGAGTAAATTATATTAATTTCTGAAACTATGAAGAAAATTGCTACAGTGCCTTAGTATCACTTGGGAAAAGTATCAAGGCAAACCTGAATGTATATAATACAATATAAAATACATATGTCATATCCCTCCATTATCTTCTCCACTGTTCCAAAGCCTTAATAGATATTTTGGAGTCCACTCCAGAGAAACCTTCATTTAATCACCACATTAGCTAGAGTAATTACAATATTCAGTACCTCACACTCTCAGACCTCTAAATAGAATTACCTTGAAATGTTATTTGTACTGGGATCTTAGTATTCAGAAGATGCTGTGTAATTTCTGCCAAACTCCTGAGATTCGATAGCTACAATGTCTTTTATCTGACTTCCATTTTCTCTCAATAAAGAAAGTGATGGAGTGTTTTCTTTGAGATGTATAAACCTATCAAAATGGATAACATCTAAGTGGCAGAGCAGTAGCACTAATAAAAATCAGAGGTTGTGTGATCAAAATCTGCCAAACATCAGTACATCTGTCATGTATACTACTTGTTGCAGAAACATATCTCAGGTTAATAATTATTCCTGTTTGTAAGCATGGGACATTACATTCAAGTGTTTTTTGAGTTATTGCCTGAAACTCTAAGGCAACACAGAGGTCTTCAATATTAATGTTTATAGGTGAGGAATAGGTATCTATGTTTGAAATGACTGCTCCAAAATAAATAATTTAATAATTATTTTTTTCTCTTTTCTGAGAAGAGATGACTGAGAGGGGTCCTCATTAATGTATAAAAGTACATGAATGGGAGGTGCCAAGATACTGAATACTGTGTTCAGTTCTGGTCCCCTCACGTCAGGAGAGATATTGAAGTGATGAGTCTTTGTGCTGTGGATATTTCCATATGGAGTGCTGTTATGAAAAATTTCAGAGCTGCTGTGTCTTAGAGAAAAACCTGGAGAGTTGGGTGACTTAAATGGCTAATGAGGCTGCAGGTAGGGCAGCAGTTGCAGTTTAATCTCCTCAAAATCTCTGCTGCATTAGCTGAGATAAATCACATTGTTCCTTTTGCAATTGCCACTATTACCATTTGCTTTTCTCAATGCATTCTCTCCATTTTACAGCTCAGTCCATACTTTATGAGGTAATTAAACACCCTTCCACAACTTTCTTGGGGACATGTAAGAGTTAGCCATAGTATATCATCGAAGGATGACAAAATGCTTATGTGATATTGTAGATGTTTAAAGATCCTCTTCTCAAATGTTCCAAAGATACTTAGGTGACATAATTTCTTTTGTGGCCTTCCAAAATAGCTTCCAAACTGTTCTACACTTCCATGATATGTTACATGGGGATTACAATACGGAGTGACAGGCTAGGAAGGAAATTTGATCCTCTGTCAAGAAGGAATGCAGATTTTCAAACCAGATATTAGGCTTAGATTAAGGTCTTCCTAAATCCAGTAATGGAATGAGTCAGGAACATTGCTAAGAGAATGACATTGGGAATCTGCCAGTGCCAGTCTGATATATGTTTACATAAATTTGTATGTGCTCTAAATAAGAGATATAGGAACAATTGCTTTACATTTTTGCAATGTTTTCAGACTTAACTTTTCTTTGTCCAGTTTATTTGGAGAAGATGTGTCATTGTTGAGTAGAAAACAAACGTAAAACAGTTATGGAAATGGCATGTGAGTCTGTGAACATCAAGTGTTATTTATGTCCTTATCTTGCTATCTTTGTAGATGTTTGACATAACTCATTCTGAATATTGTATGGCCACAACTTCAGTATGTTTTATTTTTAATGCTTATAGAAATGCATTAATTCAATTCATTTAAATTCTGTTCAATGTCTTTTATAGAAAACACAGGAAGTATATCACAACTTTAGCTGTATCTGTTTTTAACATAAAATCTACATATGAATGAAGGCTAAATATGCAGTGGAAAAGATAAGCATCTAATTATTCTAAAGAAAATTTAAGATTAGCTTAGTTAAAATAAATGAGAGCATTTTGTAAAAACAAATTACACTCAAAATTTGTGATCACCCAGTTTTCACCAGGATTACATATATTCAATGTGGCATAAATAAAGACTGTAAAATGCTTAATTTGAAATTTTCTTTAACAGCTGCTGTGTTTGTTTTGGGAGAGAAACATAATTAAGCTTAATCTACTTTTGGCACTATTTTATTTTAATACTAACTAATAATATCAAGTGTTCATTCTGCTATATTTCTCTAACCTTTCATTGAGAAAGGATGAATTCCCCAAACATATCTTTTATTATTATTCCATTATTAAATAAAATCCATTTTTAGACTTTAATCTATTTTCTCTTAATTTAACTAGATAATACAGCATTCTCCAAAAACATTCCTTTAAATTTCTATAATTTAAAGCTGTCCTTCTGTTTAAACTGTTCAGCAACTTCAGTAATTTGAAAGTCATTTGACAAAGATTTAAATTTACCTGGAAAAATCCAAGAAATGGTTTCCAATTTTTACTCTGATGTTGATTGCACCCAGCTGAATTCACTGATTTCAGTGGGTTATTCCGAATTCATTCTGACATGATTCAAATTCATATTAGAATTTTTGTCATTATTTCTTTCTCATAAGGTTAATAACTCAATTTGTATGGCTTGTCTATTTGCAAGTACTGAATTTTGATATATTTCCTGGCATTGTGCAAGACTTGAATCTACAGTCTACAAATTATCTTCCTGATGGTTGTGCAAGACTGGAACCTACAGTCTACAAATTATCTTCCTGATGTTAATGTCATCATTTAAACAGCAAATAATACATAAACTTAATAAAATGATCAGCCACTCCAAAATTAAGCTGCAACTAATTAGAGAAAAAAACCCCAAACAACTTCCTGCAAATTATATGATTTCCCAAGGGAAGGAGAGTGTGGAGACAACACTCATTTTCATGGACAGGCCAGGCCAAACTAATGCCTTCTATTAAAAATGAAACCTGAAGACATCTGAAGTCTTTAATTGGTTTAGACATATCACATCCTCAGAATTTAAGCAAGAGATGTTTAAAATCTGAGATTTGCTATTTCAGGATTTCACTGTGACCCTGTTCCATCCTCAGTATTTAAGCAAGGCATGTTTAAAATCTGAGATTTGTTATTTCAGGATTTCACTGTGACCCTGTTGTGGCCTTTCAGGGTTTGAAGGATGGATGTTTTAGTAGGGGTGCTGGTTTTAAACTAAAATAGGTTTGATTTAGACTAGAAATAAGGAAGATGTTTTCATAATGAGCTTGGTGAAATACTGGTATGGGTCACCCTGAAGGGTGGATGCCCTATCCTTAGAAACATTCAAGGTCATGTTGAATGTTGCTCTGAGCAGCCTGATCAAGTTGAAGATGTCCCTGTTCATTGTAGGGAAGTTGATGACATTTAAATGTGTCTTCTAATCCAAACTTTTCTTTGAGTCTATGAGTCTATAAACTTTCAGAAGTGGTGTATCTAACAAATTTCTCAGATCCATCTGTTTTGTGTTCTATAAACTTTCAGAGGTGGTGTATCTAGCAAATTTCTCAGATCCATCTGTTTTGTGTGTATTTGTGGAGCGAATAAACCAGTAAAACACAAAAAAAACCCCAAACACAAACTAACAGGAAAACCAAAAGCCCAAACTGGATGGCAAATCTTGTTTGGGTGTTTGAAAGAATTACTGTCTTCTGATATTTTCAGTTAAAAGGAAGAGCATAATATGTCGGCACGTATCACGTGTTCTGGCATTCCATATTGGTCTGTAAATATGAGAAAACAGAACATAAGTAAACAATGGAAAAGAGCAAATCAAAATTAAGATGAATAATTTTTACTTCAGTGTAAGAAATGTGTTTTTGGAAGCCACTCTGCTCTGCAAATAGACTGTGATAATATGTTCAGAGTTAGCAAAGAACAAATGTGCAGGTCATGTCAAACTACATTAACTTGTTTGTTATGAGCTAAATGAATGACAATAAAAGCTTTAGAACCTTTAATGCTTGAGCAGGTTTTCATTTAATTTGTTTCTTACTTTCTATTTGGCAGAATGACAGCATAGCTCATTAGACTCTTCTTCATCGCCTTTGACTTGTGAAGTGAGAATGAGCTCTTTATTAAAGGTCAGACAAACTAGGAGCTACGGACATCAGGTCAGAGTGTAGATTTATTTGACAAACTCACAAAATAATTCTACAGTGAGTTTTTCATTGGGAAAGCTGAGAAGAACAAAAAATAAGTTTACTTATTAACGCCTAAAAATGCCATAACTTATGGGAGAACACACAATGAAACAAAGTCATAGACAGTTTATTTGTAGAATAGACCATTTACCCATAACTTATGGGAGAACACACAATGGAACAAAGTCATAAACAGTTTATTTGTAGAATAGACCATTTAGGTTGGAAAGGATCTGCAACCAACATCCAATCCAATGGCCTGACCAATTCAGGGCTGCTCAACACTTTTAATGTATTGTAAAGGACATTGTACAAATGTTTCTCTAACACTGACAGACTTGGAGCATTGACCATCTCTCTAGGAAGACTGTTTCAGGGTTTATCCACTCTCTGGGGTAGAAAAATGGTTTCTAATACCCAGTTTAAGCTTCCCTGACAAAGGTTTGAACCATTCCCATGCATCCTGTCACTGGATCCAGGATCAGGTGGCCCAAGTTCTATTTGTATTGTTACAGACAGAGGAAAAACAAACAAATAAAACATGCCCAAATGCCTCTGTTAGATGACCATCTTTGACATGAATTGGTCCAATGTTTTCTCCAGACCTCCTCTTGATAGTAACAAACTTAAAAAGGGGTTGGGTAAGAAATTTTGAGAAATAAACTAGTCCAAAGAAGAAGGCATCACAGCCATAGGGTTTTTTTGGGGGGGAGAGTGATATAAAAACAAATGAAATAAAAAGGTCAGAGAAGGATCAGAAAAAGCCTCAGATACTGCAGTACAAATTTCTGGAAAACATTAGGAAAATTCCATCTTATTAATTACTATGTTTCTATTGCCATCTTTTGTTCCACACACACATTGAAGTGTTTCATGGCTTGTTGGAAGGAAACATTTCTGGGAGGTAGGGAGAGAGAAGTTATTTCCAATTTACTTGGTGTTTACCATGAAATGCTGACGTGAAATATGACACAGGGAACATTTACTTGGACAAAGATAAGAAACCCAGATTGATGAAAACTTGACTACCAGTCAGTTTTTGTCGCTCAACAAGTTTGAACATCAGGAGTTTCACTTCTTTGGAAGCCAGCATTTTCAAGTGACAGGAACAAAGTGAAGTTATTTGCAGCAAAAGGGGATTTGACTGTCCACAGTGTCTGGTAGATTCAGTTGATTAAAATCCTGGTACATCCATCAGTGATGTGTAAGAAAATGATACAGAGAATCATGTAGTCAATCATGTGAAGGAGAAAAAGGTGAATGGGAACAACTAAGATAAGTTAATCATGGGAAAATCCTCCTTGACAAATTGGTTGTCTTCTAGCATGAAATGATTGGATTCTTGGGAAAGGAGAAAACAGCCACTATTTTCTACCTTGTCCTTAGTAAGACTTTATACATCACCTCCTAGAACATTGTTGTATGGGATGTTATAATCAAGATTTACATAATCTATTATAATATAGTAATCTGGATGGATGCTCTGCTAGATAGATGAAAGAATGGTTGGATTGCCTATTACTGGCTGAGAAATGGTTAAACATATATACTCTCACCTCTATCTTTACCAGCAGCCTGGAAGAGAACAGGGGGGATGGGGATAGGCAATACACTTGAGAACAGGACTAGTATTCAAGATGATCCTGATAGGCTGGAGGAATGTTGGAAAATGAATTTTTTGGCAATCAAGACAGTTGTAAAGTCCTGCACATGGGAAAGTCTATCTCCCTGCAGTGGTGCAGGCTGGGGCCAGAGGAGTAGGGGAGTACTCAGGCAGTGGGAAGGGCAAGGGGGTGGCAGGCAGTAAGTTGAATATTATATAGTGCATCTTGGCAGTGATGAAAGCAAAATGTATCATGTATATGCTGGGTTTAGAAACAGCAGCACAGCAGTATGTGGAGGAAAGTGACTATTCCCTTTTTCTCAGTACTCATCAAGCCACATCTGAAATGTGTCTCCCAGCTTTGGGCTCTCCAGACTCAGGTTATTCAGCTGCTTACAAATGGCATTCAGTGCAACATTTTATGGCTTTGGGTGATTTATCAGTGTTTTGCACTAAACAGGATCTCAATGACCCTGTGTGCCTATGTCTAGGTAACTGAGGTGAGCCTTTGTTCCTCACTGTCTGTAACAGGAGTTTAGACCCTTAGCTATCACAGCAATGCTATGCTTAGGTGTCTTTATCTGAAGATGGCTCACTCTGGATGCCTTCTGAATACATGGCATCAGGGAGATTTAAAATCTGAAGGATCTAAAGGAGAAGACAGACAAAACCCATGTACACATTGTGGAAGCAGTAACAAGTGGGGATGCATGTGGTGTGAATACTCCCCATGGGAAGCCTATATGAACAGCTGAGAACATAAATATCAGCCCACTGGTCTTGCCATATTGAAGGATAAAATTTAAATTTGCCAGTCTGAACTGTGACACTGACAGAAGGACTGAAATTCAATCTGAGTTTTTTAAATAAGAACTTGAATATGTAGAAGAGAAGGCATTTATTGGTATGCAACCAATACGAAGCAGCAATAAAATGAATAGATCAATGTTATTTGAGAAAGATAGTCTGGAGAGGTAAAACAAATGAGTATATTCATATTAAGGTTCATCTAGTAAAAGAGATGTGATTTTCCTTCTGAGTAAATATTTAAAATTGCATTAATGCAATGACTTCTGTGTGGGAGTAATTATAAATGTCTCCTAATGGGCACGCTGACACTGTGTTAAAATGCATATATAACAGTTAAAAGCATCTTTTCCAGTGATGATAAGTACATGTAAAAGTGCGTAGTCATGGGGAGATAATAGATAGGAAGATAATTATGATTCATATGAACATGGAATATCACTGTAATTGTATATTACATATGGCTCAAATATAATTAGTCTAGCAAGAAATTTTAATATGGATTAGATGTGCTGAAAGAATTGCCTCAAAAGTAGAGAATGAAGACTGGATGCTCTCTGCCCAAATCCCATTAATCTTTTGAGGATCGGTGGATATGTACTTCTATCTCTCAAAAGATAGAGTTTCCTCTAAGAAACTCAGCCTAAATATGTCTTGGAGTTTTAAGTAAAGGCAAAAAGAAACATAGTTATAATCTGACACCCAGGACAGAGAATAAATTATTAACATACACAAGTATAAAGAACTATTAGAGGATAAAGTTAAGGAAAGAAGCGTTTAATCTGAAAAACAAATGCTATTTTCAGATAGTGCTTTCTGACATGTGAAAGATAAGGAAGACTTTAAATCCTCCACTCTATTAAATATTAAAAATGCAATTCCAGTAGGGAAAAGAAAATAATAATCCTGCT
>NW_008678511.1:31939-54925 GCF_000695815.1 Acanthisitta chloris
TAGGTCTTTCCTACCTCTAACTTTTCTAACAATTCTGTGACTCAACACTGTTTGAAGAATTCTTTTTCAGTTGTATTCATGTGGCAATTACTCAGATGGAAAACTGAATGAAACAATTCACTCTCCACCCATGGAGCTAGATGGTTTTTAAGGTCCCTTCAATCCAAACCATGCTATGATTTTATGATTCTGTGATTGATAACTGTATAAATGGGAAAATATCAGGTTGCATCTGTGTCAGAATGCTCTGCCTAAACAGGGATAGAGCAGCTAGAACTTTGTCTTGTTTACAACTTACCAGTGATGGCTTGAGCAAGGAGGGTCTGCTGATCAGTGATAGGGCAAGGGTGGATCACTGTTTTAGTGCTGAAGAATGATGGGACAAGCTTGACCAAACTACCAGACCCACCACGAGGACACACAGGACAGATGCTCCATGACTGAGGCTGGAAGTAGCAAGAATGTGCAGGCCCTGATACAGAAGTGAGAGTCAGAAATGTCAAGCAGAAAAAAACAGAGCTGATAACACCTTTTTCAGCAGCAAAGCCTATTTTACTGAGTAAGCCTGACAACATGTAATCTAAAAATATAGATGACTGACATTCAATTACTTTATACTATAAAAAGTGAGCTCTACTTTTGCATGGTGAGGACTTCTAGCATACCTCCCTAAGGTGTGTGAAGATCCTTCCCTTGAGTGAGGACACCCCACAAATTTACACCTCAAGGCCAATCAAAAGAGATTTAACCACAGCTGTTGACACAGGTAAGAAACATCAATCTCTGTTTAATAATTGTTTTGCTAGCTTTAATATAATTGTTTCAATATGATTTCTTTAATATATTTGCTTGAATATTTTTTCAAAAATAGTGCACTGTACTATTATGTACCTATCCATACTGTGTAGTAAATAATTCTGATTAAAGTCCTTTGTTTAAACATCACCATTATTGCAATTAATTTAAATAAATAATGCATTTTATTTACATAAATATATTTAGTTTGCCATCCTTAATCCTGCAGGACAAAGTTGTATAAAGGTTCAATTGCACCTGTATAATCTTCTAGATGTGAGCCATTGACTCATAGGTCTAAACCAGGATCCAGACACACCTAAACTCCTCTCTGAGAAGGACTTTAGAAAGCAAGGGAGTATTTACTGTACCTTGTGATAGCATTGTCAGTTACAACACTATCACCTGAAAGGTGTCCCTATTCCAATAATGGTTGTCTAAAAGTAAAACTATTTATTTTTTTACTGATATTCTTATTGTATGTGTTTCTGCTATTTTTGACATTAAAAGTTAGAATTTTCATCATATATTCTGCTTATTTGCTTGGTTAAGACCATGGAACAAATTTTCTGTCCCAGCTTCCAAGCATTGCTGCATTTTTAAGCAGAATAATTTAATGAACATCCATGAACTGGACCTAATTGGGATTATATAAAGGGCAGAGTGTCTTAAGCATCACAGTAGTCAAGTCTTGGAGTAGAGAAGTTCAGACTTTTTAGCTCAATTCATAGTCAATTGCTTCACTCTCTGCTTATCCTTTTGAAGAACTGTGAGCCTTAAGGAATGCAAGACAGTCATCTTTGTACTCTTCTAAGTACACAGTGTATGTCAATACAGGTATTCTTTCCTTTTCTGTAGGAAGATCTGAATGGATTGAGAGTATCTGATTGCTGTAAGAAGGTGTACCACCATTGCTGGTGGCAAATGTGGTAACTTGGACAGTTGCACTAGTAATTCATTAACACAAAAATGAAGTCTTTGCCTATGCTTATACCCAGAATATATGAGCCTATGGTTTTTCAGGGAAACCGTCATGAATAAAATGTTTGGATAGATATTTTCCACATCCTTCTTGATTGTGCTAAAAACCCTGTTAGGAGGGGTTTTTTTTTATTGACAGTATGTTGCATTGTATTGTATATTAAATTGTATATTAAAAATATGCTGATATTACTCACTTTGCAAAAACCTTAAAATGATACCAGTTTTCTTTGGTTTCATTTCTTCTATTCATTTATATCTTCCTTTGTAATAAATCTCATTTACTAACTGCATTAGATGCAAGCATCTGTAGTGAGACAAAATTGTTACAAAAAAAACCCTAGCAAGGCAACTAAGGCATATTTTCAGCTGCTCTCTTATCATTAACAGAGGTTATAAGGCATTACAGGCAGGTCAAGTCATTTGTTGCTCAGCTGTACCACTGCTAAGAGCAAACACAGAAACTCAACAAGCAATTTTCAGCCAAGCTGAATGACATGTAGCAAAGTTTGGGAAGGGTGTGTGCTGTATGTCCCATGGCTCTAACATCCAATTTTACAAGGATGACAAGCAGAACACTCTGTTTCTCAGAAATGTAAGCAATTCCTCATAGACTATATTGATTCCTAGAGTCAGAGGGCAAAATGGAACTACAGTATCCTTTTAATCTAAGCTCTCTGTATCCTATAGTCTGTTAGGCATGCCATATTTCTTCCTAGAAATAGAGCAGTTCATAAAAATGTATAAAGCCCAAACTTCATAAAAAAAGAAAAAACAACACAGTTGTCAAAATTTCCTCTAGATTTGAATAAATAAGAAATCATCAATCAGAAGTAATTTCTCTTATTTTACAAATGCTCCATATAAAGTACACATTGTGAACACTTATGTGCATGCCAAATGAGCAGAAAAGACAAAGGATTAAATACCTTATCAACTTGAAAAACACTGTGTTAATGGCATCCCTATACAAAAAAGTTGGTTTTGTTTTGTTAAAGGTTTTTTCCTGAGTAAATGCCTCTGTGCTCTAGAAAGGAGAGTTTTGTAACACAGGAGAGAAAGCTTTGGTGCTGCTGTCAAGTCTGATGAAGGAGAATAAGGGATTTCACCTTCAAAGCCAAGAGAGAGATGAATAGGTAGTGATAGCAAGGATAAATGAGAAGCCAATGCAGTCATACAAACACTCATCCTAAGAGGCCTGACAGGAGCTATTAGGATTCACCCCACAGTTCTCATTTTCACACTAGCAGGGTGAGTGAGCAACGAAGGCTCATGTAACAAGCTATCGATGCAGCCTCTGGGCATGGGCTTCACCAGCAGCACATTGTGTGTTATGGATTACCATTGTGATGGCTCTGATGTAGCTTCCAATAAAATGTATCATAGAAAATAACTCGGGGGGTGTGCATCTGCTCACTTTATTAATCCCATATATTCCCAGTCTGGTGTCAAGGATATCCCACAGCAATAAATAATTGACAAATTAGATCATTTGATATTGTTTCTGCTCAATTTTACATAACAATCCTCCATCAATACTGCAAGAAAATGCACAGAGATATGTATCTTGGAGGCCAGTTCTTCTCAGCAGTCATGCTAAATCAGCAGAAAACTTTGTTCTTTATAAATATTCTAGCTGGTTAACTTGGTCTTCCCATGGCAACAAGGGTCTTAAATTGCAATTCTCTTAATTGGCAAGATAGAAATCCAGAAAGATGAGGCAAAACTCCAAAGAATTAAGTCAGAGTAGAGAAAAGATGCCAACCCCAATGCCAACAGAGAGCTTTTTTTTTCCCTTTTTTTTTTTTTTTTTTTGTCCTTTGCTGTCAGGCTTATTTAATGAAAATTGCTGGGAAGAGGTGTGGGGGGGGGGGGGGGAAGAAAAGCACCAGGCTTTGATTTCCTCTAGCACAACAACTATGCTTCTCATACTGTAATTACTGTGAGGCCTAATTTGTCAAAAGTTTGGCACACCAGAGCTTTTGCACACATGTAGGATACTGATTAAGACACTGGCCTTGAAGCCTTGTTTGCCACTAATGCAATGACAGTCACTGAGCAAGCAATGAGAGGTCAGTTGCAATGGAGTAATGAAATGCAAGTCATATAGTAGTGAGAGATACTCTTGAAGTGCCTTAACTCTTGACCTTAAGTTGCACCAGGGGAGGTTCAGATTAGATATTAGAAAAAATATATAACAGAAAGAGTGGTTAGGCATTGGAATAAGCTGCCCATGGACGTGGTATAGCCACTGACTCTGGAAATGTTCAAGATCTGTCTGGACATGGCACTTGGGGTTATGGTTTGGGGGTGATTATGCTGGTGTTAGGTTGACAGTTGGACTAGATGGTCTTGAAGGTCTCTGCCAACTCTGTTGATTCTGTGAACCTGCTTTTGTCTGTGTCTTACTGACTTCTCAGAGGATGTTGTTGCTGCATGATTGAAATCTTAACACTTTCTTTCGGTATGTGTTTTTCCAAAGACTGTTTAAGACGAAGTCCTAAGCAATCTTTGTTCTTGCAGAATGACATTTGAACAAAATGTTTCTGGGACTGGATTAGAAAGAAACAGAGAACTGAGACCTAACCCTAAAGTAGTTGCACCAGAAGAAAAGAAGCACCAAGATTGCTGGAACCATGGTCACTGCTGAACAACTTGGACAGCCTTTTCTAGCACAAAGGCTTTACTGATGCTTTGCTTAGTTCTTTCTCCCAGATTTTTGGGTCTGCTCATACAGGTTCATGCAAAAACACCTCAAAATTAGTCAGTTTCGAGAATATCCCTTTTGAATTTTTTTTCTACAAATCTGAGGCATTTGTTTATTTCATTGTTTCTAAGAAAGCTGAAATTTTAAATTGAAATTTAAATGAGACATTACCTGAGATGTCAGGGACTGTGCTTCACTTTAAGTTAGGAACTGCCTAAATAAAAAAGTGGCTCTATAGAAAAGGAGCTGGTGTTCTCAGGGGACACCATGTTGGAAATGAAGGATGAAGGCTAACTGCATGTCAGTCTATGTATTGGGCTGCAAGGGAGAAGCCAGAATACTGAGGAAAATTATTATCTTCCCTTCTCAGCACTCAGTACCCACATTTTTTGTTGATCATATGATCAAGGTCAAATTGTCTTAAGTATAAATACCCTTTCTCCACTTAATAGGAAAGATTCTATTCCTGAAAGCTAATGAGTTTGCTGCCATCTGGATCTCTTCAAATAAGAGATCTGGATGTTTGGGTGAGTCCTATAAATGCCTGTCAGCTTCAGTCTAACACTGTTGAAGGAAAACAAATTTTTGAATTTAATTTTGTGGATGTACAGTTCAGTAGCAGAAGTTATTTGGTTTGATTGGCCAGGAAGACTCTGATGTTTGTCTGAGCATTAACGAGTAATAAAACAGAATCCTGTAAGAACTTTCTGTACTGGAGAAACATGCCTGATTGCTGACATACAGACAAGCAGCTATTTTCAGAAATTTGCCATCAACAGACAAGGTTGATGCAAGGTAGATGCAATTTAGAACCGTATAAACCAGGATTTTACAGTTTAAGCTTCAGCAAGTAACCCCTTTAATTGAGAAGCAGATCCTGAATCTTTGTAGGTAGAGGACAATGAGCAGTTTTGTAATTTAACTATTAATGAAAATATTTAATTTATAATCAAACTCAGCAATCCAGCAGGATTGGTGCCAACATTGAGTACTTGAGAAGAATCAGTAAGAAATACATATCCTTTTTCTTTTTTTTTTTTTTTAATTTATTGTTGGTTACTTTACCTTTCTTTCTTTCTACAGCAATATGTAAATAGCAGCAAAAAAAGTGCTAAGAGATACATTATGAAGTCAAATGACATTTCTTTCAATCTATTTATTAATCATCATCCACTTAACACAGCCAAATTGTGATAGGTGGTCCCAGAACTAGTTCACACCCTAGTAAGCAGCAAATGCATGATGAATTAGCTTTAAAGCCATGAAATAAGAAGCTGCCAAAATCAAAATAAGCAGAAGAAAAACCCAAAATCCAACAAGGAAATAGCAAAACTATGTATCTCAGTTCCATCATCCTGCAGCTGTAATTAATTTGATAGATGTGAAACGTGTCAAAGGTATTGCAGTGACAGTTTCTCGGTGGCAGCTTTAGAGGAAAATATAGGATTAAGAATGGCTTTATGATTATACACTGCAGAAATAATCTTAATGAGGTGATCACTTGGGAAGGAACATGGCAAGAAATCAAACAATAAGTTGTATGCTTTTATGAGCCTTTAACTATGGAAAATTAACTTACACATCTTAACATTGTACTGGCAACAGTATAAAGTAGCAAGAACCCTGAATCAAACAGCTACAGCATTGCACAGTTAATACACATAAAGGCATTTGTCATATTTGTTTCAAAATATGTAGTTAATTATTCAGATACATTCAGCAGTGTTGTCTCTTGTCATCATTCAGACATGCATACAGCATTTACTGATTCCCAAGGAAAACAGTAGGAAATGCACTGATTTTGCTCCGTGGTTCTCCAATGACTCTCTGGATTACACATGCACAAAATGTGTGGTTTTCCAATAACTCTCTGGATTACACATGCACAAAATGACAAGAATAGGTTTTAATAACATAACTGCAAACTTGAAGATGCAAAATGCTTTATGTACAAGATAAATATCTAATAGGCATGAGAGACACTGCTTTAAATGCTTGCAGACTTAGAATCTTAAATTGAAAATGATCAAATTAATGTTTTTGTAGGAATTATTAATTTCTTCTGTTGAAGAAGGAATTAACAAAGCAAGAATCCAAAAAGGAACAAAGACAAATGCACAATATACATCCTTAATGATAATTACAATATTGAGTCCAATTTATCTTTAAAAAAATATCAGCAGACTAATAAGTGCAGCCATATCTAGTCTTTCTTGTTGTGAAGTCTTTGAGACACTGTTCATTTACTCTTCCTGATTTCTTGGTTCCATAGATTGCATATGGTCTCAAAAATCAGCCCTAGTTAAAATGCCAGAGGCAAAGAAGGAGCTTCAAGTACTTTGTATGACCAAAGATCGAGTCTGTCAGCACATAGATGTGTTTGGATGACAGTATAGTTTCTTCATCTTTCACCCATGACATGATTCTTCACAAGCTGCACAGCTTAGGCTGGATATTTACCCTAATACACTCAAAATCTTCAAAAGACCAAAAGGGACACACTTTAAATGTAGAGACAAGAATTCAATATTATTATAACTGAAATCTGAGGAATCTAATTAAAGAATTATTAATTGTCCAGATTAATTATTAGAATAAATAACCTAAAGTAGATAATACTATTAAACAAAAACCAATGACAATCATTATCATCATCCTCATAATGCAGTTAAGATTGTTACATGTAGATTCTTAGTATCTACTTCTTTTTCAGGTGTTATACTTATTCTTCTTATGTACCTTTCAATTGTGAGGCTGACAGTGACAGTTTTCCCTGGTAAGCATAGGGATGTTTAAATCAGATAGTGAGTTTTCGAGGTTCTTTACTGGTTTCTTCTTCCTTTTCTTTTTTTGGGGAGATGGTTCACCATGGTCTATTTTTATGTGTTTTCAAAAGTGCTTTTCTTTCTTAATTGATTTGAAATGCCACGCTACATTTGGGGGTGCTTTACTCCTAAAAAAATGTGGTCCTTACAGCAACAGCAACCTAGTAATTAGAAAACAAAAAGAAAAAATAACAAAGCAAGAAAGAAAAAACAAGAGAAAGAAAATCTCCAGGCAGATCAAGTTTAGACAAAATAAGCCTGAGAATGTTCAGTCTTGGGGTCTTGCAGACTCACTCATGCCCTGATAGTAGCAATGGCAATGTATCACTGGGCTGCAGAGGCAAAAACTTCAGTTAGACATTGTCTTAACAATCCTCCTGTTCTCTTCCACAGGCTTTATGACCCACTTGCCCAGAACATTATACTTTCTATTCAAAGTCCAGTTCCCAGAAAGAATTATGCCATTCAGCTGACAATATTTTTGCTGCGAATATATCTTGGAGCACGTCCATTCTGCTTTCAAGTGAACTGGTCAGGACAGGCAGAAATTATTGCTACTGGCATATTAGGCAAGCTTCACACAAGAAATTCCTCTCCAGCTGCGATACAGCTACCACTGACTGCCTCCCATTTCTCAGGACCAAAGTTATATTATTTTTTTCTGTAGTAGGATAGGAGATTTTTGCTTTGTTTCTTTTTTAGCATTTTGGCACCTTGCCTCCTGATACTCTGCCTCTTCACTAATATCAGCAGCATAGACAGACTGTAAACACACTGCTTTTGCCCAATATTGCAACATAGGCAGACAACCCCTGGCCCCACTACCAATATCAGCAGTGTAGGCAGAATGTTGCCCATATAATTTACGTAAGACATGATCCTTTCAAATCATATTGTCATTGCTGGAGTCAAAGAGTGCCATAACTCTTACCCACATTCAAAAGGCTTTTGCATGACTGGCTGTTGCTGACAGATGCCCTGGATGCCACATGTCCCTGACTGTCCACTGGAGCCATAGCATCTCTTATAATGTCACATTTGCTGTTGGTGGTTGGGTGAGTCGCTGTAGGGGCACATTGTTGCTCATCTTTTCTGCTGCCTCAATAAAGCTTGGGTTTATAATGTGTCAGAGTCCATTACTGTTCAGATGGCATAATTACATCTGAATTAATAATCATTCTTTGATTACACAGTTAGGATTTCACTTACACTAACAATGTTATCTATAAGATGCATTTCCTTTTTTGCCCATCGGAAGACTTTGAATATAACAGACTATGGAACCCATGTATTCTTTAAGGTCTGAATGGGTATTATAATGAAATTCTTACCTAAAAGATGACAATGGCATCACCATGTGGGTTGTCATATACTAATCACAGAATCACAGACTGAATAAGTTTGGAAGGGACAACAGTGGGCTATCTGCTCCCAACTCCCTGGTCAAACAGGGTTATCCTAGAATACATTGCATAGGTTTGTATTCAGGCAGTTCTTGAATATCTCCAGTGAGGGAGAATCTACAACCTCTCTGGGCAATCTGTTCCCGTGTGTGGTCACCCTGACAGTAAAGAAGTTCTTCCTCATATTCAGGTGGAACTTCCTGTGCATCAATTTCTGCCCATTGCCTCTTGTCCTATTGCTTGGCACTAGTGAGGGAAGCCTGGCTCAATCTTCTTGGCAGTCTCCCTTCAAATACTTATAGGCATTGATGAGGTCCACTCTCAGTTGTCTTTTCTTGAGGCTGAACAGGCTCAGTTCCCTCAGCCATTCCTCACAAAAGAGTTACTCCAGTCCCTTAAATAACTTTGCAGCACTCTGCTGGACCTACTTCAGGAGCTCCATGTCTCTCTTGTACTGGGGAGTCCAGAGCTGGACACAGTTCTCCAGATGTGCCTCACCAGGGCTGAGTAGAGGGGTACAATCACCTCCCTCAACCTTGTAATGCTCTTCCTAATGCACCCCAGTATGCATTGGCCTTCTTGCCCACAAGGGCACACTGCTGGCTCATGGACAGTTTGTTGTCCACTAGGATCCCCAGGTCCTTCTCTGCAGAGCTGTTCTCCAACCGGTCAGTGCCCAGCCTGTGCTGGTGGTTGGGGTTTTTCTTCCCCAGATGCAGGACCCTGCATTTGCCTTTGTTGAATTTCAGGCAGTTCTTCTCTGCCCACTCCTCCCAACTTTGTGCCATCAGTGAACTTGCTCAATGCCTTCTCTGTCCACGCATAGCTGTGCCTGGGATTGCTGTGACCCAGGTGTAGGACCTTGCACTTCCCTTTGCTGAAATTCATGTGGTTGGCTTCAGCCCACCTCTCAAGCCTGTCAAGGTCCCTCTGAATGGCATCTCTTCCCTCCAGTGTGTTGACTGCACTACACAGTTTGGTGGTCAGTGAACTTGCTGAGGCTGCACTTGTTCCCACTGTACATGTTGTTGACAAAGATGGTGAATAGTACCATCCCCAGCACCAACCCCTGAGGGACACCACTCTTCACTAGTCTCCATGTGCACAATGAGCCATTGACCACAACTCTGCTTGCAACCAGCCAGCTAGCTCTTTATCCACATTCAATTCCCATCCATTGAATCCATGTATCCAATTTAGAAACAAGGATGTTGTGTCATTCAGCAATTTGTGAAAAATTGGCTCTGAGACATCAGACTTGGCCCTGCTGAGAAAAGGGAACTTTGGCTCCAGAACACAATTTTGAGGATAAAATAATAAAGTACAGGTTGATAGAGGCTGGATTTGAAATGATCAAGTTCCTTTACCTTAAACTCTCATGTTTGGGGGTATTATAGATCATGATAGCCTAAGGGACTGCTTGCTTGTCAGCCAAATTATTCCTAGTTTTTCAAGTTTATTTCCCCATCTAATACAAAAATGTAGTGAAAAATGAATACTGAGTGGCAGTTTTGAGCACAGACAGAACATGAAGCAGTGGCATTCTTGGCTTAATGTGATTTGAAAGTCTTACCATAACAGCAATTTTCTATCATGTCTTATTAGTCTTGTGCTATGTTGAGTTAGCTGGTATTCTTTAATATGATTTGATAGTCAGTAATGGGATGAGACTTTTCTTTTACCGTAGCAACACAATGGTGATATGACACAATGTAAAATTCCTAATAATAAATTTGACAGGCCATTTTCCTAACTAAAGGCATTTTTGGTCGAACTAAACCTTAACTTCTCCAGGATCATACCTGTGTGGTTCTCAAACACCAAAAGAGAAATTATTTGAGAGAGAATTGTTTTTCCCTTTCTGATTATTTTTGAAACCTATGCCATGCCCTCACTGTTCTTCTTTTTCTTTAAAAGAGTTTTTTTAGAGGTAGGGTGTGAGAAAAAATATTGATCAGATTGACAATCATGTCAATGATATATTTACTCTTGGTAATATAAACACAATTTAGACATATGTAAAAAAAAGAAAGGAAATAAAGATAACTTCTCCTACACAGAGTGTGTTTATTAATGGTATGATTCAACCCCAAATGGAGCCTGAATTTTACGCTGAACAATTCATTAGCACTTATTTTCTTTAGCTATTAAATTCCAGAACAAAATAGTTAGAATGGGAAGAAACATTAGAAAAAGCAAACAAGAAAGGAAACAGCTGACCGCAAAGTAATAATTCTTTACAGCATTTTTTTTGCTATAACTGTATAATTTCTTACATCATCATCATCATCATCATCATCATTATTACTACTATTACTACTACTGCTACTACTACTACTATTACACTACAAGTGCAAAATGGTAAGTGTTATCATGGAATGGAATTCTCTAATGTGTTCCAATATACCCATGTTATTAAAAAAGTGTTGCATAGCAAACTTGATTAAGCTTTTCCTTAACTTTGAACATTTGATTTTGCATCCTTATTAAAGTTTCTGTAAGTAAGGCTATTTTTTTGTGTGTGTATAATCTACAATTAATGACAAATTTTCTCTCTGTGTGAGAACCTTTTATGGGATATATACATATATATATCTCAATAATCCTGCATAAGGAAGTGAATACTTTTCATTTTATTTCCATAGCTTTTGATTCCTGAAATAATTATTAACTTTTATAGTATAGTACTTATAATAGTAGATTTATATAGGTTTTTCTTAGACAATTGTCAGACATACTGGATAATCAGCACCTTACCTGTGGGATTTAAGAATGCATTTGAACTTTCAGAGCCTCTCTTTAATTTTCTTAAAGCTAATTTCATGACTCTGACCACTTATTTGATTCACAAGCACCACGAGCTGATCAGAGAATTCACAACAGCATTACTGATTTTACTATCACCTAAATTAAGTAATTATCAAACACCATCCACTTCCAACAGCCAGACAAGTATAAAAAGAAGATATTATAATTTAAACTAAGCAGTGAAAAAATGAAAATTGGATATAACAGGGAAAATCAGTTGATAGGGATATCACAATGAAACAAGTTAAATAACCCACAAGATAACTTCTTATGCCTTGATGTTCTTTGAATATTTGCATTATTTTTGCTCCTTATTTGTACCTGGATGATTATGCACATTTTCCTGAGGCAAACATGCAACCATAAATGGAAAATATAACCAGAAACTTGAATGAGCTAACTAAAGTTCAAACAGTTTAAGGAATCCTACTGATGCTTAATACCAAATGATTAGTATGTGAAACCTTGGGAGGTTTCAGAATGAGATTGTTCTGAGTCAGCCAATATTGGATCTAGCTCACATTTATTCAGGGTAAGCAACTTGTATGAAGTCAGCATTGTATGGAGTCAGCACTATTTATGCAGGGTAAGCAACTTGTGTGAAGTCAGCATTGTATGGAGTCAGCACCACAGATATGGGCCTCATACTTATTTGACCCGTGGAAGAGCACTGGAAAGACAATTTATTGAACTGCTGAAGCTGAGGAGCAAGAGCTTGGGCTATTCCATATGAAGCAATGGTCAGAGTAGGAAACAGGGAAAGAAGCAATGATATTACTTCTGGAAGGGAAGGAAAGATGAGGAAAGGCAAAGCAAGGCAAAAGAGGAGAAAATCAGAGCTGAGAAAGAGAAGGAAAGTAATATCACTTTAAAAAACTTGGATAAGCAGAGTGATTTCAAGTTGATTTTGGCTAACAGTACCTAAAGTAACAGCTAGACATCTAGTCTTTCAGACACAAGGTCCTTCTGTAATTCTAACCCATAAATGGTTTACAAAATCCCACTAGACACTTACCTTCATCTTTAACACAGCAGTTTAAACCTCTTGTAATTGCTCCACTGAGTTTCCTCCCTCTCAACCACACAGGCTGAATAAATGTATAGAGGATTTGAAGCAGTCTGATACCTTGGTAATGAGGTAAGAAGAAGCATAGAAATATCACAAATGGGCAGACTAAATCTAGCTTTCTTAACTGCTTAAATGAAGCTTCCTGCTTTAGACCACCAGCAGATTTAATCTCTCTCTTTTCTCTAACAGAAGATTTATCTTATTTAGCTTCTAAATATTTCCTGAAGGGTTTAATTCTACTCTATTCTTGTATAGAATACACAAAAAATATATTTTCCCACCAAAAATACAGTATTGACATGAATTATACAGAAGGGGAAAAAAAATCCACGAAGAAAATGGGTTTTCAAAAGGCTCTGACCAGCTATAATAATACTGACAAATGCTGTAGAACTGGAACACAAAGCCAGCAGGTCACAAATGGCTTAAAAAGTATGGTTTAGCTCAAGTAAAATTTGACACATCTTAAAGGATAGTCAGAGCCACAGGAAAATTTTAGAGCCAACAGGATCCATCCATCCTAATGATAAGTAACTAGCCACTCTAGGCTCCCTTTGCTACCTAGAGTAAAAAATGGTCATTCTTAAATAATATTTTATCAAAGCTGTTTTGCTAGTTTACATAAGAATAAGATAAGCTGATCTCTGGAAGCACTCCTTCTCATTATTACTTACTAGAGAGTCTAGAGAAAATGTTCAAATTGTGAGAAATGAAATCGTCTACTCTACCCAGATATGAGCTCCCACACTTGATCCCCATCAGAATCTTGAACTTGTGGTAAATATTGAGGCATCTTACATTGTGGGCACAGTGTGTCTCTCTAGCTGAGTCTGGAAACCAAAACTTGTAGAAAGATTTCTCTCTGTCTTTTCCAAAGAAGAGTAGAATAGAATGAGGATTTCCAGGGAAATTTCCACTCTGAAATCTTCTGAAGAAAGGCATGGTATTGAGTTGGTGGGTAGACTGTTTACAAAAATAAAACAACCTTCTTTATTGGACCAGCTGAGGACACAAAAGATATGAGGACTCAAGCCTTATTGACTGTTGAAACATCGAAATACCTCCCTCCTACCCTCTTAGAGTCTTTCCAAGACACCCATTTTTTACAGAATAGTCTGGTGTGGGTCCTGGAGGAGTGTGGATACTTTGTGTCCTTCCAACTGACCTGGGGTCACTCTATAGCCAAGAATCTGAGACTAATAGACCTGGACAAAGAACAAGCAGAGAGCAGTGAGGCTGCTTCTCGCTGATATCCCCCATCTTGAATTTATTTTCCTTCCAAATCACCCCAATGCATGAAGAGCCCAAGGAGCAGAGAATGGCACCCAGGACTCCTGCTGTTCACTCTGTGTTCTAGCATCTGAGCTACCAAAGCACAGCTTCTCCTTGTAGGTCCACAAATATTTCTTTCAAAGTTAAAAAGATTTTGTTTAGTATTTCATTCCAGTCCTAATAACAAATAATTTTCTTCCCCTTTTCTCTTTCATCTTGTCCCATTAATTCCTCTTTGGTATTTCTCCCCCCCTCCCTTTTCTGTAATTTTAAATTTTTGTTCCTTTTTTACCATTTTTTTTTTTTGTGGTCATTTTTGCTCAATAGTGACACCTAATACTAAAATACAGAGGTTGAAATACAACTGTAGAAGTAGTGTACATTTATAGCAAGTCATACATCTGTTTCAAAAAAAGCTTTCCCATTTCTAGAAAAAAAAAAAGGCATTTAAAGAAAGGGGACTATACTTTTGTGCATGCAACACATACATATTTTTGGCTAGAAAAAATCAGACATTTAAAGAAAGGGGACTATACTTTTTTGCATGCAATACATACATATTTTTGGCTAGAAAAAATCCTGCAGTAAGAAAGCCAGCTTTCATCTTTAGAAAATACTTATATAATGTTCTATGACTATAAAGTAAATGAAGAAAGATTTCACACAGTATTCCAAGGTTAGTAATAAGGTACAAGATCTTGTTGCTATGTTTGTGACTAGAGGCTAGAGGACTCCATCACCTACTCCCTTGCCATCAACATATCATCAAGCCTTTCAAGTAAAACCTCAAATAAAAAGGAAACACAATATTATCTTTTTTTCTAATTTACTATACTATTGACATGAAGTTTGCAATTTCCTTGGTAAGTAGGAGCATTGTACAAGTGATAGAATATGTTTGAAGCAGCAAATTAAGAGATGTTTTTGCAATTCTCCCCACATCTGCAGTAGATCTATATTTCCTCCAGTAAAAATATAGTTAATGTGATTTTCAAATACAATTTTCTAAAAGTCCTTCTTGATCATCTTTACACAGACATGAATCTCAGCAGTGTATAGGACGAAGAACTTGAACCCTTTTGGTAGACACTCAACATTATGAAAAGTAGTTCTCAAAGGGTGAGTACTCTTCCAAAACCAAAATATTTAGAAAATGTTTCAGTTACCATTGCATGCATTTCCTTGCAGAAACTGCTTGTATTTTTATGTTTTGTTGATGCCACTTTCACTATTTTCATTCTTTCTTTGTCTCTCTCCTATATGCCTTTTCTTCACTCTCTTTTGTAAAAACCTACCTCTGCCAAAAGGCTGAACATAAAGCTTTGCTTTTAAAGCTGAGAAAAACATCTTGAATGCCTGTGGAGGTGGAATTGGATGTAATCTGAAAGATTATTTAATAAAATACAGCAAAATTGGGAATGGTTATAAATCTTCGTGATCAAATTTTTTTTTGGAAGGATCATTACAAATGAAGCACAGCTAATTATTTTAATGAAAAACTTTACCAAGTTAAACTGAGTCAACTAAAACTAAGCCAAACTAAATTTACTGCTTGAAATTAATAAGCAAAACACAGGCTCTGCACATGTGCATACATCTATAAATAAATAAATTAATGTATCAAAGTGTATTTCTATATAAAGTCCACAATAACACTGTGGTCATATACAAAGTACATTTATAATTCATTTTCCAGACCATGGGAAATAATGTAAATATATACATGTGATAAAATCAATACGTCTACATTTTGCACAGTCTTTTCTATATCTAGGAAAATTGAGATTTAGTAACTTGTAGATTAGTTTTCCAAAGAAAGGGAGGAAATTCTTCTCAAAATGTGCAAAAGAACAAAACCCCAGCATTTCAAAACACACTACACAATCTCTCATGGGGATCAGATGATCCATCTGCAACTGGTTAGGAACTTTTCTATAATTTTCAGCCTAAAAGTGAGAAGTTCTTAAACATGAATATTTATATGAAAGTGCATTACTGTTAAAGCAAAGTGCATCTGTTCAAGTTGTGCACCTCCAAGAGGTCAAATATGTGATGACCCTGAGAAGGTATTTCTGCCTGATTTATGTAGCCCTGTAGGTGCCATTGCATTGTGGCACCTTTGAAATTATTTTTCTATGTCTTCTTTTTCTTTAAAAAATCTTCAGAAGTTCTTTGTTTCTTCTTGCTGTGACCTCAGATATTTTTTTGGTCAAAAAAATTTCAGTGTTTCACTTGCTGGAACAATCAACAATCACCTCCAAGTGCACTTACTATTTTCTATTCCTAATGCTTATTCGATACCTTTATTCATCTATTTAATGGCTAGCATGGCTGCAGTATATCTCTTGAAATATATTGTTCAGAGACTGTTAGAGCCTTCCAGTATGAGTGGAGCACATTCAGCACCTACAGAAATCAAATAAAACATCCAGCTCTCATTTCTTATTTTTATCGTTCCCAAGTCTTGGACTAGAAAAGTATTTTTGGGCTTATAGAACATTTGAGATGATCAAATCTCAGAAAAGGCTTGTGAAGAGTTAAAAGGAATCCATCCTTTAATTGAACATTGCAATTCTGACAGTAAAAGAACAGTGCTAAAGCATCTTCAGAAGAATGGTGCTGTGATCTGAAATACAAACCTGTGACTGTGTAATTACACTGTCATGGAGAAAACAATTTGCAAATACTGAAAGATAAGATCACATTTGGGGCTGCTGATAAATATTTTGTTCCAGCCTGAAGGAATAATGATGTTCTACTGTCCTTTAATAAGGTTAGATCCAATGCATTTTTTCCCTCCATGTATTCTCCACTGAGGTCTTGCTGTGAGTTTAAACAGAGTAATTTTGAAGAGTTATGCTTTGTTGTGTGATAGTGATGGGAAACTTGCATGAAGATAATTGGAAAACAAGGCATTAACTCTGGGTAAATGAAATCTGAAACCTGTTTAATCAATGATTACATTTGTTTTTTATCTTCATAGTCACTTATTTTGGTGAATAAACACAAAATTAGGAAAAAAACCCAAGGTTTTTAATACAAGCTGTACTATAAGTTTGGAGCTGTCACATTCAGAAAACAGGAAAAGATTTTTTTTTTCTCTTTTCAGAGATTCAGTTCAATTGGAGAATATCATGGAACCCTCAGAAATTCCTTGGCACATGTTTGAGACCTCAGTTTTTTAGAAAACATGTAACAATATCCATAACCCTTATTCTGTTATTTGTTGCAGTCTCTCCAGCTTTTTCACATAATGACTTTTCACAATAGGCATTGTGGGAGCTGCTTCCAAGTGGAATTTCTTCCCTAGAGGGTTAGGTGTGCCAGTGCATATTTCATTTTGATTTCTCTTTGGGACTAGTTCACACTTATATGGTACAAGTACTTGGCATCAGCTAGTTTGGGTGAAGTTACCCCTCTCCTGACATGAAAGAATACACTATAATTGATACAGGCTAATTGCTAAAGATTTTGCAAAAGCAGGCCCAGAAATGAGCCACAGGGGAGAGTTGGCCACACAAGTTTTAAGGCAGGTTATTAATTTTTAAAAATAAGCATTTTTTCCAGTGGGTTAGACCAGGACAGGTTTGGGAAATGCACAATGTCTATTTTTAGACTCCAAATGTACAATATCAGAGTGGATTATTGAAGGAATGCTGATTAAATGTATAAACAGCTTCCTCATATATTCCTGTGCAAATGTCAATCTGTGTTACAGACAGTAAGAGTAGATAAGATTTTCTGGCAACCCTAAGACATTGTCAGTATATCTTAAATACTTTGTTTCAGGGATTACTTTTTAAAGCAATTCTAAGTTTTTCTAAAATTATGTAGCTACTGAGGACAAAAGAAACAGAATCATTTGCATTCATGTAGTGATGCCTTTCTTATGCAGGCACCATTTATGTCTTGCTGTAAAGCATTGCATACTGACAATGGGGATTTTTTCCCAGAAACTTAAATCCAAGGTAGTAGATAGAGCACTGCTGGGGATTATCAGTGGGATGGATGTGTCTGGCATGAGTGCTATTCTTGGTTTAGCTTCATTAAATGAGCCATTACCAGGAAAGACAAGTTGTTGCACACTTTTATTGCTTGCTACTGTTTTCTCTATTAAATCAATAATGCCATTTTGTAACTTTGGGTATAAAGCTGGTTCAAAACCTATTTCTTGACTACTGGAAAGAATTCATTAGCTTTTAAAATGACAAGGATGAAAAGTGCTCTTGAGCTACAGAGTGAACTTCTGCTATTTTAAAACTGTGAATGACCTCAATTCTATGTGCTGATATGTAATAGAAAGTTTGTGTATAAAGAAAACAGTAGTTCTAATATATTAGTTCTAATATATTTTTCAAAGCTGTCATATTTAACAACAAACCAAACCAAACCAAATAAAAAAGCCAAAGTCTTATGTTAGACATGCAGAGTGTACATATAAGAGCCCACCATGTTCAAAATTGCACAAAAAACTCTTAAAAACCTGCCATCAGGTACCTTGTGGCATTTATTGACTTTTATTTAGATTGTTCTCAAGGTTTGAATTCAAGAGGGAGGTCTCCATTAGGAAAAAACTCCTCTCAGTTGAGCATTCCTAGCATAACTTCACCCTTAAACATGAGAGATCTGGAGGCCACGTGGTCCCTAAGGTTCATTCTTTTCTGTTTAGTTGAATGAATTATTCTACTCAAATCAAATAATCTTCTTTAAATTGCAATACAATGAAGGTGAGATCTGTCCATTTATTAATAATTAGGATTATCGAAAACAGTATGGAAAGAGTTTTGAGTATAAAAAAAAGCCACCAGAGAAACATTCTGGTTGAATGAAATGCTGATAAATGTCTGGTGAGGAATGAAGGGCTATTTACTCCAGTATTTTGAGTTTATGCCAAGGTTTTCCTACTTTATAAGAGCTTCGAAATTACAGTCATTGTGTATCTTTTTCAGGTGAAGAAGTGAATTCTGTCAAGTACCTTGCTTGCATTTGCCAACATGAAATCATGCCATTTGATAAATATTCTAAATTTAATGCCATTCAGAGGCAGTTTTCTTGGTCTTTGACCACTAGTGTCCAGTGAAATGCAGTTGAGAAAGATAGACAAGAGGAATTGTAGAGAGTGGCAAGCTTGACCGAGGCAGCAATTCAGTGAAGGGAAATGCAATGCCTGCACTGGATCTCCCAGAGCATAAAAAGTAGGAAAAGAGTGAACCAAAGGGCTCAGCTGAAAGCTGAGTGTTTTCAATCAGTGTAAAATGGGGCTCTATAACAATAAAAGTCTTATTCAGTGTGTGAAGTCCTGGTTTTTGAATGAATTTAATTAGGTTACACTACAGTGTCTGATCAGTCAGTTTTGTAGCCAATTACTTTGATGAGACTTGAGTAGCCAATTCACCAGACTCCTCAAGTAGGCAGATGAAAGTCAGAAGAGAATTTCTAGTAGATGCCAATCAAAAGATTACTCATATTCTAGCAGAAGAACTGACTAGGTCATAAATATTAAAAGTAGCAGATTTCTCTCTTATGAGGATAACATTTTTGGTAACACTTGATCTTTGAAATTTTGCTCCCTCTTTTTGTATAATTAAGAAAAGTCATAATGAGTACAGGTAATGAAATGGAGCAAAGCAGCATAGTTTTTCTAGCATATACAGCGATATAATTTCATTATGATTGAAGCAACAGAGTTTTTATGTAAACATTATTATTAGCATTATTGTATTTTAATTATTCTTGTTATTACAATCTCTATTTGCATTTCAGGAATGCTGGAGAGTTCAACTCATGAGACAGACTGTACTACTCTCCTAATAAATCTAGAAATGGTGGCCAATTGCTCCAGGGAGCTTTAAACCTAAGCATAAACCCAGAAGAACTGAAAGAGATGAAAAGCAATGCATAATATCTAGCAGCTTGATGGATAATATTTTCTATAGGGTATCAATTTAATTGTTTTCAAATGTACAGATGGTGGAAAGCGTGAGCAAAGAAATGAAGATGCTGGATGAGAAATCTGCTGAGGGGAAAGGAGATGGGAATCTGAGCTGACTGAGGGGAAAGTTAATCTTTCAGTGATGAATGAATAGATAGAGTAGGAGTAGGCTATGAAACTGAAAATACCTTAGTAGTGGTTGCTCTGAGAGACAGAGCTGGAACAATTAAAATGTTAAGCCAAGAGGAAGATCTGCAAAGCAATATTGTGAAAGGAAATGGAGAGAATAAAAAAGTACAAGGTTGCATTTTGCAGAATAGTAAAATTGACTAAGATATGGCAAGATGCTTCAAATTTTTTATGGAGACAGTAGTCAGGCATTGGAATGGGCTGCCCAGGGAGGTGGTGGATTCACCATCCCTGGAGGTTTTCAAGATGAGACTGGATGTGGCATTTAGTGCCATGGTCTAGTAACCATGGTAGGGTTGGACTTGAGGATCTTGGGGGTCTTTTCCAACCCAGCAGATTCTATGATTCTATGTTATAGCTTAGCATAAATAATTCAGAATGTCAATATGGGTAAAATTAAGCTTAGAGCACTTGAGTTTATCTGAGAAATGATTTGGCCCTATTGTTGTCCATATGCATCTTCATGTTACTGTGGAAATGCAACTTCGAAAAAAAAACCAAAACAAACACAAAAAGCCCTAAATTGGTTTGTTTGGGGTTTCTTTTAGTAGTCTGGCAAGAAAATTTTGCTACTGTGTAAATGCAGTGGATTTCCCACCAGAGTGAATGTTCTTGGCATTGGTACATCACTCACACAAATTGCTGAGCTACTCATGGCTTCACAAAGCAATATTCTATTAATGCTGATAAATCATCATCTGTTCATTAACATTAAATTTTTGATAGAGGGTATAACCCAAAATATTTTCAGGAGGCTATAGAAAGTTCTGTGATTACACTGCCTCTCTCTAACATATTATGATTGGAATAAAACTGTAAAATGTATTAAAAGCATTGATAGTTACTGGAATTTTCATAGGACTACATAATTTAAATCCAGTGCATGTTGGATAGGACAAGTGACTATTTAATGCTAAAGAAAAGCAAAGCAAAAACTTAAACTAAAGAAACTAAAAAAAAAAAAATTCATGAGGCAAGCACTTTGAAAAGAAATCTTCAAGTGTAGATGTAAGCCTGCTTGATAGAAAAAGTCATCCATTTTATGCCCAGTAAAATAATTTGCTGTAGGAAATCACTCCTATCTTGGCTAAGAGATTAAAAAACGATGCTGTGAAATAGAAGGGTTTTGCTCAATGTCATAGCTGTGGTGTTTGCTCATGATGCAAGTTTTGACATTTTTAGCATTTCTTATCATACTTAGGTTCACATGCTTCAAGTTCCACAGCTTTGCTTTATTTCAGAGTATAAGGTTGCATTCATTCAAAAATCTTGCTAAGCTTGAAAGAAAATAGCAGTGAATTTGATTGCTAAATTAAACTGCATAATGCTAATAATGCCCATCAGGACACAAACATAAAAAGATACACACACCAAAAAACCTGAGTTCACAGGTGCCCAGGGAACTGTTCTTGAAATATTTACTATTCCTCCCTTTTCATAGTCCTACTGGCAGTGTGGCTACATTTTAAGTCATTATTTCTTCTTCTTTATTATTTTGTCAATGAGTATAAACATTTTGGATTAGCAGATTGGAAGTAGCTTAAAGGTATGAAGAAAGGGGCTCACAGTAATTAGATTAGTTCCTTTCAGAAGAAAAGAAGTCCCACATAAAATGTAATTCTATCCTTTCTGTTTAATTCTCAGTTTTCTGAAATGAAAAATGTTCTGAAATAGCCTTGAGGTCTGAAAAGCTTGACCACATTCTTACCGTGGGCTAAACTCTCACCCAGTGTTGTGTGGACTCCTGGAATTTCCAGCACTGCTGTAGAAAACCTCTAGCTTTCATCACTAACTTCTTGTGAGATATAAACTAGTTATTTTGTCTATCCTTGGAAAACCTGGTTAAGATGTTGGGCAGAGTGAAAAGAAGGGAGAGAGAATGAGTACATAGGCAGGTGGTGTAGGCCATGAATATTAGGTCAGTACCAAGACCCTATGGGCTTAAATTTCACAGGCTTATCCCAGTCAGTCAGACTGAAAGAGGAGAATCTCCTCCTCCTTCCACACAGTTTGCTAGCAATATGTCTTTCCAGCTTGGCCTTATGAGGAGAGGTCTAGCTTCATCTAAATATTCAAAGACCTTTCAGGAAGATTATATTTTGGCTACCTTTGGCTAAATAGTTCTTTTAATCTGTTTGTGAAAAGCCTTCATTTTCCTTGTAACTCTCTCTCCTGGTGTGCCAAATCAGCTTTGTTTCAGCAGAGTATGCATAATTGTTATGATTAACTGGAAGGGTTTAGCTTTCAGACTGCAGCTTAAAAGAGTCTGTAATAAGTTGTTTCAGAAACATTTTCACAAAAATGTTCTGGAAAACATGGAAAAAATTATGTTTCCAAGGCCACATCTATACTGATATCTTTTTTCATCTTTTGGGATGAATGGTACCACAGAACATTATTACACAAGATCACCATGAAGGAAATGAAAGACAACTCAATCCTACATAAAAAGAACTTTTTTTACAAGTATTTTCTCCTTGTTTTAAAATTTCCAAAAGTTGAATTACTTATACCTGTTGGATTGCAGAGGTGGTATTGGAGAAAAATAGTTGCTTGATTAATTTTTGTCTATTCCTTACAACTGTTGTTCTCTATGGAAATGTAGGAGTGACATATATAAGATAATTCCTGTTCAGAATAAAAATGGTTGTATTAAGTTGCAGACTTTGAAATATTTGGTCTGTCACAAGGACCAAGCAAGATACATGTGAAATGCTCCAGTGCAAATGATCTAATGAGAAGCATTTCCTTCCATCACCCTTTTACTCACTGGTCCAGATCTTCAGCTGATATAATCTGGGAATGGCTCCATTGAAGTCAGTGGAGCTCTGCCAACTCATGCTGCTAAGAATAAGTCCTATTAAGTGCTACTCTGTGCCTTGAAATGTCCTCATTGATTTCAGTAACTCTGAAATTCAGCATGCTGAATATGGGTCAAACTCTGAGTGTTTTATTCCTGTGTCAATTTTGGGGGCTTTTATAATTAATATTATATTCTATTAATA
>NW_008678511.1:54955-59766 GCF_000695815.1 Acanthisitta chloris
TTTTTCAGCTGACATGGGATAAATATCTTCTCACCTGTTCCCCAGTATGAGTTGGAAGACCACGAGTACAGCCCAAACTAATTCCTAGGTAGATAATAACTAAAGCAGAACACAGAAGTTGTTCAGTTTTTCACTTATGGTGAGATAAAAATAGTTAGAAATAGTTAAATATTGAATATCTGAGGAGTAAATTAAGATCCAACAACAATGAAAAGGTATCTAAGAATCTTTCTTTATGAATATCATAGCAAGATAGTTAAACAAATAAACTCCCTTGAATGTTAATCAATATAAAAAGAGTGTAGTTAGGTAAAAAGAAAACAAACAATAAAATGAAAGATTAATGTGCAAATTAAAAATAAATATTACCTTTTAAAAGCCCTTGGAAAGGAAGAATACAATACCTGATAAAGTTTGCTGGAAGTATATTTAAACCATTTCAGGTTTGCTAAAGTTAATAAATGAGCTACCAAATAGGCTAATGATTTACAAATCGTTGGCAGAAAATTGGCCTAAATTGCAGGCTTGTCAAGGATGTTTTATGGGTGTGAGTTTGTGGTAGTATAATGGATAGTCTTGTTTATGCCTATGTTTCTGCATTAGGGCTCTGATTGAGCTGAATTTTAATTAAATTTGTTTCTAATAAGATGTATTTATCACTATCTATCACAGTTTTTAAGAAAGACCTTAGTGCCCATACCAAAGTTAATACACTGAAAAACATGGGACAAAAGGTGATTTGTGTATCTTTTATCACCTACCTTTCAAACAACTGTGTAGACAATACCCTCTTTGTAGAAAAAGGAGATAAGATTTTGCTTGTACAACGTACTAGTTGTGTAAATTTTTAATGCAATACAAAAGACTGAGTGCATTGTCTAGTATTAATAATTTATAAAGAATTCTTCTAGTCATCCACAAATTGGATTCAGATAGCAACACAGAAATGGTCTCATATGTCTATGTGGATAAACATTTCTAATTCCAGCTTCTTAGGATATCTCTTCTGTGTAGTTAGTAGATTTTTTGCTGGGTGTTATATCTGACTTTCCTATGATTTATAGGCAATTATTCTGTCCAGAGTTAAAGAAACATGGACTTATGGGTCTGGGTTCAAAGAAGAAGGCAGTTTAGTACAGCATGAAGAGGCATGAGATGTGTCCCCAGAGACAGGGGGGATGTTTCAGTGTACTTGAACTAGACAGTGAACTTCAATCTTGTGAAAATAGAATGGTTCAAAAAATTGCTACCAGCAAATTCAATCTTTCCATGGTTGCTTTCAGACCATGTTAAGGTGTGTGAATAAACAAAGAACAGCTGCTCTTCCCTATACTACTCTCAGGCTTGGACTTAGAAGTCCTTGCTCTTCTCTGTGCATAGAACCAAACCATCATTTAAGTTGGAAAAGATATCTAAGATCACTAAGTCCAACCTTAATCAAACACTACCTTGTTAACTAGACCAGTTGTAAGTACCCTGTCCAGTAATTTCTTGAGCACCTCCAGGGATGGTGACTCCACCACCTCCATGTGAACTCTAAACCCAGAAACATCCATTGAATTTGCTATTTGTTTCATCCTTGTCATTCACACATATTGACAAATGATTTAATACTATTCTGATGGTGGACTCATGACCAGAGATCTTGGGATATCTTATAGGAGTTTCAGTGGTCCTCTAGGCACAATATGTTAGAATAGTATTTTTTCTCCACTGCAGCATTAAACATAAATGAAGACATGCAATAAGGGCTTTCCCACTGTCAAAATGAATCCTTAAAAAACATTGAAATAAAAATTAATTGTACTTCATGCATAGAAATTTAATTCTTATATGTTGATTGTGAGAATTGTACTTCTTCATGCATATAAATTTAATTCTTATATGTTGATTGTGATAAAGAAACTAATAAGAAACTATAATAGTTATATTTATTCACCTTGTATGTACCACACACACATCTGTACTCCTATTCTAGACTTTTGGCTTTGGAGCTACTGCTGTAGATATGCTATACAACCATTAATTTAGCATATGTCCTTAATACTTGTAGGACTTTGTTCACTTTTTAATTGCTTTATCTTCCTTATGAGGACAAGATATAATATCTCAAATTATCATTTTGTTTGGAAAAGCTTCAGTTTTCCACTTACAGAGCTGTGCTTTTCAAGTTCTCTTTTACAGTTCCTGCCATGTCACATAGGGTCTTCATGTTTGGAATTATCTGAAGAGCAAAATATCCAAGATGATGAGGAAACATCAGCAGTGAAATGAATCAATGATAGTTAACAGGAATCACATATGAAAACTCAGCCATCTTCCCTAGTCTACCATATCATTCTTCATTTTTTAAAAAAGAAAAACCAAGAGTATTTTAAAAGTTTATTAGAATATGTCTTCTTTTCCTATTGTCTTTGAAACTGAGTATTAGCTGTTTGCTGTCTGAAACAAAATAAACTGCACCTAGATTAATCTTGTGTTGTCATATCTGGGTGTCTCTTACTACCCCATGTAGTTTTGTCAAATTTTGTCCTAGCTGTTATGGCAGAAAAGGTCAGTCAGTTCCTGATATGACCTCATTTTGTGAAATGAAGCCTGAAATGATAATTAATGAACAACAGAATTGTATTTGCATGTAGCAAACATGGTGCTTGAAAATGCTTTACAACATTACATCTAGTAATTTCTTATATATATTGCACACAAATTAAAATACCTCAGACCTTGAGAGTTGCCTTCTTATAATTTTTGTGTTCAGCATTTTCCTGTAGTAATGCTGTTGTGTTTTCTTCGCCTTAAAATGCACAAGAGTATAAATTCACCTGAGAATACAGAAGATGTGCCATGCATTCCCTGCCTATGATTAGTGACTCTGTTCTCTCCTTGTTAGCATATTCTCATTACTAGAACAGATGACTTTTGGTAAAAATATTTCAAACTCCTCAAAAAAAATTGTTAGCCCAAATACACATAACTGTTTTAAATATTTTGACATTTTTTTATTTTTTTTAAAGAAATGAAAAAGAGCAATACTTTCAAGGCTGTTGTATCAAGAAGCACTTGGGATGAAGGAACATAACTCAAGGGCATTCAGTACATTTTAAGTTCCTCTAAGAACAGATGAGAAGAAAGGGAAGAATGTGGACAGTAATTAAAAATTAATTTAAATGAGAAGTGTCTTGACAAGCTCTTTTTGTAGAAGAAAAGAAATGCTGGCATGAAGGAAAGGAAGGTTGCCTGAGGTAGAAGGCTACACTACAAAACTTGAGCTGATAACAGCTTCTAATACTTAACATCATTTGCAGCATCACCCCCACTTGCTTTAAAATGAGCAGATGCTTCTCTGAGGAAAAGTAATTATCCTCAAACTCGTGCTATGTTTGTGTAGAGCCGACTGTTCAATTCACATGAGCCCAAGGTTTTGTGTTTTGCACAGCTTTATTTAATCACATCCTGTGTTTCCATTCAGTGCTAAATTAAGGCTGGAGAAAAGGCCTTTCTGTCCTCTGAGAGTCTGATCATTTTGGTACCACCAGGGAGAAGAAATGAGCATAAGCATAGTTCTGACACCAAGAAATTTGTCTGTCTTTCTAATCCACCTTATTTCTTTTATATCTTTGTATTTTTATTGTCATAATATCCAAAGAATACTGCCAAAAACCCCCCAAAGATTCTTCAACCATATAAATAGCAAAGAGAAAAAGGATGGAATGGAATGCAGATGAAAGATATAGGTGGTTCCCAAATGGAATTATTGCTTTGCTTCATTTTCTGATAAAGGTGATGATACTGAATGTGGGAGAAAGGCAGGAAGGCTCATGAGAACAGGGGCAAGGAAGCAGAAATAACAACAGAAGTGGTAACGAATATTGCATCACATAGTACACTCAGGGAAGGGAGACACAACATTCTTTGCATCACAGCTGACAAAGAAAAGCTCATGTCTGGTAGCAGTTATTTTTAATAAATCTGTCAACTCTAAGGTGATTCTTAGCAAGTTGAAGCAGTGAGTGCAGCATTTGTTTTTTTTAATAAAGAGGGAGGGGAAGGAGAGAGAAGAGAAAGACTGAGAAACAAAAGAATAGCATAATCTTAAGGTTATATAAATATGAAATAAGAGTCTGTAATGAGACTAAAGAACAGCAAAAGGAATTTCTCCATATGGAATAAGATCTTAAATGAGACATGGGCTATAATATATAACATTTAAATAAATTGATGTCTTCCTTTCAGGAAGTGAATGATTTTCTAGAAAAAGAAAATATTTCAAATTAAATCTACTTGGAGTTCACAAAAATATTTAATGCAAGTATTTAATATGGTGCTGTTAAAGAAACTGACTTAGGATGCTTAAAAAGGCAATTAGCACAGAACCAGTAAGCTAATGTAGGAGTTGGTCAAAGGGGAAGGAGTAGAAAGTAGCATTGAAAGGAGAAATCTCTATGAAAGGATAAGCTACTCAAGGATCATTCTAGGTTTGTAATTCATGTTATATTTTCTAAAATGACCATGACTTGAAGAGTGAATGCTAATAAAACATATTGATGAGAAAATCAAGGAGGATTATTAACTAAGGAAGAACAGAAATAAATGGGTGACCTTGAGGACTGGGATTCTAAAGTTGGGAATAAAGCTATTAATAGCACAAGATGGCACATCTCTAGCACTTTTTTTTTGTTATAACCTGAGAATTTATCTACTGAAAATGACTGAAGAAAAATAAGTTCAAACTCAACAAAGACATCACAAAAAATCTCCCACATCATAGAATCATAGAACTCTAGGGGTTGGAATGGAACTTAGAGATCATC
>NW_008678512.1:0-214 GCF_000695815.1 Acanthisitta chloris
AAGGACCCCAAGACTTAATGAGGCGTCGGACAAACAAGCCCTACTTGTGTTTGGTGGGGAGTGACAGCGTTTGCCTGACCTCCAGCCAGTTTGCAGCAGGTTCTGACCGTGGCCTGGCTGTGTGTGCACAACAATAGCTTATTTATATAACCAGAACATTTCCCTGCTCGCTATAATTAACTTGCTAATTAGGCTCTTTTAACTTGGGTTCCTC
>NW_008678512.1:286-34934 GCF_000695815.1 Acanthisitta chloris
CCTCATTAGAAGAAAATTAACTAATGAGAAACTAAAACAACGAAGGTATTCGTTAGATGGCAAAGTGGTTTTTAATTATGGCACTCCTTACTCTGTCCCCCCCGGCAGCAAGTGGAGTTTGTCCTTGGAAGGGTCCAGACTACAACACACATCCCAGGCAGACCTTTGCGTTGAGATTATGGAGTCATGGATGGTTTGGGTGGGAAGTGACCTTAAAGCTCATCTCATCCCACCCCCTGCCCTGGGCAGGGACACCTCCCACCAGCCCAGTCTGCCCCAAGCCCCATCCAACCTGGCCTGGAACACTCCCAGGGATGGAGCAGCCACAGCTGCTCTGGGCAAGATGTTGAGGTTCTTCATGGGAATTGTCTTGGATACTTTGCAGGGACAAAACTCTTTGGATAACAACTCCAACCACCAAAGACTGATATAAATGCCCTACATCAGGTCACTGGTAGCAAAGCATCACAATCCCAAATTCTGCTGCTGCATGGGGTATCTGAAGCCTTTTTCCTGCTGCAAAGTGGGAAGAAACTAGATTAAAGGAAGAAATAGCAGGGAAAAATTAGGGTGCTGAGGCACTGGCACAGGTTGCCCAGAGCAGCTGTGGCTGGTCCCTCCCTGGGGGTGGTCCAGGAGGTTGGATGGGGCTTGGAACCACCTGGACTGATGGAAGGTGTCCCTGCTCAGGGCAGGGGGTGGGATGAGATGATCTTCAAGGTCCCTTTCAACCCAAATCATTCCATGATTTCATGATCTACTGCCAAAGGTGAGGAGTTGGGAAGTGTCAGGGAATCACTGGTTAACCTCAAGACCATTTCCAACTCAGTATCGCCAGAAAAGCTCCTCGAGCTCCATGTAGGATTCTACACACCTGATTTACAACAATTTATTTCTGCTCTGCTCTGATATTGTTCCTCAGCAGTCATCACTGTTGTCCAATGGATGGTACTTGCTGCCAGGGAAAATTCCTTGCTAGTGCTTCTCCAAAACTTTCCTGAAGACAGGAACATGCCACAAAGGCATTTTCCACCTCCATGGCAGATCTCAAGGAACCCTTGCCTATATCAAAGCAACATATGCTTTGTGGAAGGGTAAAACCAGAATTTCTGAGTCTGAGGAATCTGTAGAATAATTGGAAAATGGAAATATGGAATATTTCCAATGTGGAAATATGACAAGGAATACAAACTGGGATCAGTACCAGTGGCCTCAACTGACACTTCAGCCAAAGTTGTGGTTTTAAGGTAAATTTATGTTTTCAAGGTAAATTTTGAATATTATGGATGATTTTTCCTGCCAAATCCTAAGGGAGAACTACTTTAGCTCAGTGGAAATTGGCTAAAAGCCTTTAAAGGGGGTAGGAAGGTCATCTTGATGGCACCAAAGAAGCACAAACTACTTTATCTTGTCACATCAAGACACTCAAATCAAAAGGCTTTTCCTGGGGGAAAAAAAGCTCCTTTTTTCAGGGAAGATTTAGTCTGAGACACTAAAATGAAGAGTTTCTACTCTATGACAATGCTAAAAATAAAGTTCTCTGTTTCACCTTCACTCCACAGCTCAGGGATCTTCTCCAAGTCCTATGTTGATCCAGCTCAATCCAATAAACCCAGGGAGAACCACATTCAATCCTAGTAAATTGAATTTGTGTCTTAAATTGAGTCTTAGCCATGGATATTTATCTTTTTTTTAAAGACCAAAGGAGGAGAACAAGAGGTTTCTGTGGGATTAAGTGGCACAAACTCTCTGGCATTGCTAACAGCTTTCAAATCCACCTGCAACAAAGTTGGGAAACAAAGCAGAGAGTGAATTGAAATCCCTCAATTTATGGATCCATCCAGTCACGGATTAAACAGCAGGACAAGCTGGTGGTTTTCAAGAACTGCCACTACTTGGTGACAAACTTCCTGGGGAGCCTTTTCCCAGTGGAAAAATGTCTCATCTGTTGATGATGCCAAGGGATAAAATCAATGCACTGTTTTTTTTTAAATCAAGAAGGGTAAAAAACAACCCTGGCAGTGTTTCATTCCAGGTTGGCTGAAGCCTTGAGCAACCTGCTCTGGTGGGAGGTGTCCCTGCCCAGGGCAGGGGGTTGGGGCTGGGTGAGCTCTGAGCTCCATTCCAACCCCTTAACATGCTATGTACTGGAGGAGAAAAGGTTTTGCAGCTGAGTAGAACAGAGTAGACTAACACGACTATACCAATGCTCCACCTCAGCCCAGAGCTTGCAGCTCCCAGCCCAAACCTCCTCCTCCTGCTCTTCTCATCCCTATTCATGAAGGAAAAGCTGCTTTCCTCCAGCACTTGACCTGCCAAGGCAGATACTTCATCTCCTGCTCCCTCCTCCCTGTGAAACCAGAGAGGTGTACAGGGACACCAGATGAAAGGGAACTGACCACAGCCTGGATCCTTTCCATGGTGTCAGTGATGCTGTCACCTCTCCATGCTGGAAATGAGCTGCAACCCTCAGCTCCAACACCTCCAGCAGCTTCTGCTCTCCTAATCCTCCTCCCCAGCCCAGATCATATCACTTCAAGAAAGAGACTGTCCAAACCCCTTTCTGCCACAGTTTCACATGCCTTAAATGACTCTGCAATCCTGACAACATTCAGCCAGAACTTCAACTGCAGCTCCAAGTGGTTAAGATTCCAGTTCTCCAGCCAAGAGGTCACATGGAGACTGACTCCAGGATTAACACACGTTTAACCCTTTGGAGTCTTCCTTCTGAAAAGCAGCTTAAAGATGTGCATGTTGAGGCTGATTTTACCCACAGGACTTGGGACAGAAAGGAGGGGAATGAGGAGTCACCCACCTGGGCCAAAGAAATTTCCAAGAGCGTTGGAAGTTCAAACCATTGATTCTTGAAGGCATCACACCAGTGGTGGATCACAGAATCCCAGTGCTGGGGAATGGCTGGAGTTGATGGTCTTAGAGACCTCTTCCAGCCCCAACAACTCTGTGATTCTATGATTCTATCACAGCACAGATGCAGCTCTGGAACCCTCAAACTGATTTGCTGCAGCTCTCAGATCTCCTCCCGACCATCACAGGCCCTGAATATGGGAGATTCAACACTTTAACCTGCTATTCCAAGAAGGAATTATTATTCCAAAGGAATTATTATTATTATTCTTCGCTAATAGTCCATTTTTTCAGCCTTTGGTTAACAAGAAGAGGTGGATTGAGGTAAATGTAGGACCTTGGTAAGGACATTAAGAGCTAAAAGACTGTTTGGAATAATGACCTTTAAGATAATGAGCATTTTAAAGCTCAGGCTAATTATTCCTTGAAATGTGGCTGTTCCCTTCCAGGTTGACCTAAGAAACCTCATAAAATGCAAATCAGGGAGCTGAAGTCCTGATGAAAAACATTGCTGGAGGACATAACCCTGAGCCCTTTGCAGATGGATTGGATGCCACAGCACCTCTAAAGCATTCAGAAAACCATCTATTCATGCTGCAAAAGGAAATTTCTAAGGCCAGAAAGAAAAAAGAATCTATTTAAGTCAAGTTCCTGTCACCTAGTCCTGATCCCAACACCATCAAATCCATAAGGGAGAAAGACAGAGGGAGAGATCCATAGGGAGAGGTTGGTTGCTTATTTTTAAGGAGAACTTCACACTTTTACAATCAAAAATCCATATTTGAACTAGTAAATCAAGCTGTGAGTGATGCAAAGTTTGTCACTGGTAACCCATCAATGCCTAGGGAATTTCCTCACTGTCAGTGTAACTTTGGAGAAGGCTGAAAGAATTGTTCTCTGTAAAAAATGAGGGAGAGGAAGGATAAACTGAAATTCTACAACAATAAAACCCATAAAGTTTAAGAAAGGAGAGTGGGGCACATAAAGTTGGCTATTAAAGAGGAATAATGATGTTTAAATCCCATGCACAGACTATGTGCAGACAAACATCAAAGCAGCAAAAATCCCTTTGCAGGAGCAGCAGAATTCCACCTTTTTCTCACATTGATCCAAGTATTCTTAGAACTACCAAGAGGAACAACTTCAAACCCAGAAATTTAAGATGTGAGCAGAAAACTAGGAAGAGATAACAAATACCGGTAGAGAATTTCAGACCTTTCAAGGCATCACAAATTTTTTTGGACCATATGACACCAACAAACTCTCAGGGACACACGAAGCCAAACCCCAGACATTGCACCTTCTGCCTTCCAAGCACTGCTGGTTTTTGGAGCAATGTCATTATATTTTCAGCTGCTTTGGGATTTCTTTGCACCAGAGAAGCAGAGAAAAGTGTATTTTAGTATTTGCTGTTATCAGTTCTAAACTCTTTAACCACCAAAATGAAGCTGAGGAGCACATCATGCCTTGAAGGGTGACGAAGTCTTAGAGGTTTTATTCCAACAACAGCATTAAAATCATAGAGTTATAGAATTTGAAGGGGTTGGAATGGAGCTTAGAGATCATCCAGTGCCAACCCCCTGCCCTGGGCAGGGACACCTCCCACCAGAGCAGGTTGCTCAAGGCTTCAGCCAACCTGGAATGAAACACTGCCAGGGCTGGGACAGCCACAGCCTCCCTGGGCAACCTGGGCCAGTGTCTCACCACCCTCACAGCAAAAACGTCTGCCTAAGATCTCATCTCAATTCCCTCTTTCCATTTTTCCCCATTGCTCCTTATCCTGTCCCTGCAGCTCCGAACCCAGAGTCCCTCTGCAGCTTCCCTGGAGCCCCTTCAGCTCCTGCTCTGAGATGTCCACACAACCTTCTCTTCCTCAATTAAACTGATGATAAAAACTTCAAGTAGTTGAAAAGACAAAATCCCAGGATCAATCAAGTTGGAAAAGACCTCTGAGGTATCAAGTCCAACCTAGGACCTAACACCACCATGGCAACTAGACCATGGCACTAATGCCACGTTTGGTCTCTCCTTAAACCCCTCCAGGGATGGTGACTCCACCACCTCCCTGGGCAGAGCAAATCTGCTGTGCTGATCCTGATGAAATTCCAAGTCCCACTGCGGTTTCTCCCACTCCTCTTCCCTGTTGGTCCCTAATTACTACCTAAATGAGTTCTTCATACAACATATCTGTGAGATGGGGCGACCTGTGGGGACCATCCCCTGTCACTAGGCCATTTGCAATGAGGCAGTTCACACCTAAGAAGGATCCTCAGGCTTTAAGGACCCTCATTCCAGCTAAATGCCATGTTATCCCAAGAACCAGAGCTCCCCGCAGGAATTAGGCAGCCAACACCTGGCTAAGTGCTGGTGGAAATGAGGACGTAAATAACTCACCATCCACTCGGGCAGGTGGAACGCGGAGGCACTGCTGTCCCACATCTCCAGGGGTGAATCCCTCCACACTCACATGTGCTGTGGGATGCAGAGGGATGCACCAGACAAGCCCCACTGCTCTCCAGCTGCTCACTGGGGGCTTTGGTGGACAGATCTCCCAGCTGAGGTCTCCGTTATGCTCCAGCCTCAATAGCCATGTGTTCAAGAGCACAATTCCTCATTCTTGCTCAGAATTCCTCACCGGGGAAGTGGTCAGATCCAGCTCATTCTTAGAGCAATGATTTCCCACCGACCTCAGCTCTGCTCAACCTTTGAGTCAAGAGCAACCTCAATATGGAGAGGACGAGACATCCATCCATCGCCTGCCGATGCGTTCCCAAAGTGCTGATATCCTGCTTGATCCCACAGTGATATCCTGCAGGAACACAACTAGATTTACACCTGGAGGTCTCCTGCAACGTGGATTATCCTTGGCCCCATCGCAAGTTCAAGCAAGCTCAAAGCAAAGAGCACATGGACACTTTGAATGCTGAGCGATGTTTGGCTTCAGATAGCTCCGATGGAATCCCGAGGAGTGAGAGAAGTGGTTTGAAATGACTGGCATTTAGCCCAAACCCAGGGAAAAGGCAGGCTGGAAGGGCTGCAGCTCCCTCTGCTGAGCACATTCAGAAGGGAAGGATCTGTAGGTAGTGAGTGCAAAGGGATCTGCTGCTCCTGCAGTACAATTCCACAGCCAGCAACATCCAGGTGGGATACAAACAACACCCCGACACTCTGCAGTGCTGAGGACTTGAGGTCAGATTTCAAAACTCCTTGGTTCACTCTCAGGAATTCATGAGCCATCCATGAGCACTTTCTGAGCCCTCTCTGGTATTTCATCCTGACATTCCCACCTGTAGACCGAGCAGGGAGAAGCCAAGGTAGGGCTGGCAGCATTCCCCTTCATTTGCCCTCTTGGAATCCTCCTGAAAAAAGGTCTGGCAGCTTGTTGTATCTTAGGGTGGTATTTTCCCACTGTTGGCAAGCTCAGCTTTCCAGAGAAAGAAACTTCTGGTCACTGCTGCCCTCAAACCCTGAGACCATCCCATTCCCATCTCCAAGCTACACTAAGCAGGAAAAAACAGCTCTAGGGGTTTGCACAGCACAAACACTCCCAGAGAGCCAGCAAAGGGCTTCCCAAAGCACTCCCTGAGCTCAGTGGTAAGGAATCACCTAGGGATGTGTTTCTGAGCAAAGAGCAGTAAAAAAACCTCAGTGAGTATTAGGTTTTCAGTAAGTAAAGGCTGACTGGAGAACAAGAATTAGCAATTATTGCTTGAAGACTCAAAAATCCATGGATTTCTGCTGGAAGGTTGGGCGTGATTCCATGCCAGAAGGATGGGAACAAGTCATCCCTCATTGCTGAGGGAAGAAGGAGGGACAGTGAAGCTGAGGCTGCAAGAGCTCTGCAGAGGCACAAGAGGGAGTGAGAGCCTGTGGAAAAATCGCAATGTTTATGATGGATGGAGGAAAATGGTCAGGAATTGAGTGGTCAGGAGTTTGTGGGGACTTCATTTTTTTGTCCCAGCACAAACATCTCCTATTGCTGCTTTTCCAAGAGATAACGTGGCAATGCAACAAGAAAGTTTTAAACTATAGAATCACAGACTCATACCTATAAAATCTTCTCCTGTCAGCTCTTCCCCTTGCTCAGCTCTTACAAATACTTCCTGAGAAATCATTTCATTGTTGTTATAATTACGAATTTATAAATTTAAATCTCATGGTTTAGGTACCATGTTTATACATAAACAAGATGATGTTGGTTTGCACATGAGCTTCAAGGGATGCAAACTACTTAATCACTAAAAATTTGTTAATAACGCTGTTCATGTCACCTCCTTTCCTACCCAGCTGTTCCTAAACCTGCTCCTAAAGGTCCAAAGACACTGCAGAACCAGGAGCAGCCTCCTCCCTCTGGCACCAAAGAGGATGACCATGGCGTCCCCACTGCCACTGATCACACCCCACCAGCTGCTATTAACTCCTGTGAAATCACAGGGATGTGAACTTCCAGCTCAGGCAGGAGCTCCAGGTCAATCCATGCAGGTCTGAGCAACCAAAGAGATGAATTTACTCAAGACTAAACATGGTTTCAAAGCACTCCTGAAGGGGAAGATCATCAGCTGCTCAACATTAGAAGTCAGTGAGTGTGTTGAAGGTGCTGAGGCTGAATAACAAGTGGTAAATTCATTTCTGCTCTCTTGTTTTCTATTTGTTTTTAAATGAGGGGCATCCAGGAGCACAGCTGGCAGTGCTGGGATACAGATGGGCTTCGACATCAGGCTGGGCACAGTTCCTGCTCTGAGATTTCATCAGCAGAGGAAACTTCTGCTTTACAAAATTGATTTCCCCCCAGGCCTTTAAATACTCCAGGGAGGTGCAAACATCTGTGTCCAAAACTATGGCCCAGTTCAAGGTGACTGGGAGTATGGAAGACAAGGCCAGGCAGCTCCATAGGAATTCCTGCCATTCCTCAATGACAGCACATTCAGAGTTGGAAGGGACCCACAAGGATCATTGATCCAACTCCTGTCCCTGCACAAACACCCCAACAAGGCCCCCTGTGCCTGAAAGTGTTGTCCAAACACTCCTGGAGCTCTGTCAGCCTTGGGGCTGTGCCCACTGCCCTGGGAGCTGTTCAGTGCCCAAACACCTCTGGGGGAAGAACCTTTTCCTAATATCCAACCTAAACCTCCCCTGATCCCTCTGCTTCCCCCATGAGGAAGTTGTATACAGTGATGAGGTCTGAGAGAAGGACAACCACCTATCCCTGAGGAACAGCCTGAAATGTCTCTCTATCCTTCTAGGAGCGAGAAGCCACCAGCAGTGTGGTGACACCAAGCAGCCAGCTGGAAGGTCTATCCCCTTTTTAGAGGACAGGAAATCACAATGGATATTCCAGGAACAGCTGAAATAATGTGCTCTCTCATTAATAGAGTAAAATGTATTCCAAGCACTTCCAGAAGAAGAAAAAATATTTGCATCTTCAAGGAGGAAGAGAAACCTTCTCAGCACACTTTCACCTGTAGCAAAGGTTCACCATCCTGTGAGCCTGATGGTGCAGAGGTCAATGTAAGGTATGAGGAAGCAAAGGAAGAGCAAAATACTTCATTTCCCCATGGCAATGATGTTTTTTGGCACTGAGAAGTTGAGCATATGTTTACCTCCCCCAAAAATTAACTCCACATTTTACCCTTGTTTTTCTTTCTACACAACTCCTAATCTGCTTGAGAAATTGAGGTTTGAATGTTCTTCTCTCCCAACACTTTCACAGCAATACCTGTTCCTCAGTGGGAATTCAGAGCCTTGTGTAGTTCAACAGCTGCTGCATACCAGGAAGGTGGGGACTGCATCAAAACCCAGGGATAATCAGCTGCTTTCCATACAGGAGCTCTGTGGGAATGCCAACACCAGAAACCCACAAACAACAACAAGGCAAGATGGTTTTCATTTGCTCCAAACCAGGAGAAGGAAAGGGCACTTTGACAGCAAATTCCATCCCAGCATAGGGATGACAAAGGGATCTCTGTGTCTCAGACATGAGCAGCAACAAGATTAATGAGGAGGTTCAAAGAGAAAAGCCATTTGCTTGCACATTTCTGAGGGCAAAGACGTCATTTGGAAACAGAAACACCAATTTGTGTCTGGATGTGCCTGAGGCTTTAGAAACTGCAAGCAGAGCATCCCATCCCCTCGTGGCCCTTTGCAAATGGCAAAAGAAGGAATTCTGCCCCTCTGCCCTGCTCAGGTGAGATCCACCTGCAGTGTTGCTCCAGCTCTGGGCACCAACAGCAGGAGGATGTGCAGCTGCAGCAGAGAGTCCAGGGACTCCTCCCACCAGCCCAGGTTGCTCTATCCCCATCCAACCTGGCCTGGAACACTCCCAGGGATGGAGCAGCCACAGCTGCTCTGGGCAACCTGTGCCAGTGTCTCACCACCCTCCCAGCCAGGAATTCCTTCCCAATATCCCATCTCTCTCTGTCCTCTGGCAGTGAGAAGATAAGGAAACACATCTCAAAAACCTAAGATCTGGGCTAAGCCCCCAAACTGCTAAGAAAACCATTCCCTGATCCAAGCCCAGAACTTTGGTGTTTGGGCTGGAAAAGCTCCCCTGATCACATGTTTGAATCCATCACTTAACAGCTCATTTATTCCCATCTCCATGTGTCAATCCCTGATGGAAAATGAAGCCTCTCATGAAGTAACTCAACAACACAGAGAGACGTCACCATCCCCAGCAACCAGACAGGGGTGGATGATACAGATTCCCTCCCTCCAGCTTCCAGCATTCCCAAGCAATCCCACCTCTCCTGGTGGGCTGGGAATGCTGCTCCCAGCTGGCTCGAGCTGCTCAGCTGTCAGCCACCCAGGGAAAATGAAGTTAATGAGCACAGCTTTAATCAGTGGACCTTGGTGTAATTGGAAACAGAGCCCCTGGAATCCGGGATGACCGGGCATCGCTCCCTGCCTTGCTGTTTTCCCATGGGAAGAAAGTTAGAGGGTCTCAAATGGAAAAGGAAAAGCCTTTCAGTCTGAGATGAAGATTGGGGGATGCAAATCCAGCTTTTCCCTCAGTACTGTCCCACATGTCCCTCCCAGGCAGAAAGAAACAGGATGGCAGGAGATCCAAGTGCAGAATCAGAAGGGTTGGAATACGGAGAAGAGACACATTCCCTCATTAATATTGGTGGTTTGTTAATACCTGTACCTAGATCCAGGTCTCATTAAGTGAGGAACAGAGAAAAACAACCACATAGCTGAAATCCACCCAAAATCCACTGGGTTTATTCCTGAGCCCTCGCTCAGCCCCTGCAGGTCAGGGCATTCCCAGAGCAGAGCCATGGACACTTTATTCAAGCAAAATGTTCTCAGATTTTAGTCCAGCTCCAACCCCATTTCCAGAGCCTTCCCTAGCCCTTAACAGGCCCTCCAAGCTCCCAAATCCCACGGGGATTATCATGCACAATCCCATCTGATGGACAGGAGGTCTTCGCTTTTCCGTGGTCAAAGTACTCGATACAAACAAGCCCAACCCATTTTGCCCCAATTTGCTTCAACTCCATCGTCATCTCACATGTTCTGGGGATTAAACCACTGAGCCTGAGCTCAGTTTAGCACACCTAAGTGGAACCTACAAACCTGCACTGGGCTAACACATATTCCTCAGGGAATTCCCTCAGTTGCTCATCCTGAAGGTTAATTCCACTTAAAATTTTGCCTTATAAGCCAATTGATCATTTTTCCTGGCTTTAGTTTGGTCTGAATGGTCTCCCTGAATCACACCTGGGCAATAGTATCTGGTTTTGCTCCAATTGTAAGAATGCAGAATGAAAACATAATAATCATGGAATCCTGGAATGGTTTGGGTTGGAAGGACCTTAAAGATCATCTAATTCCATCCATGCCATGGGCAGGGACTGTTCCACCAGCCCAAGCTGCTCCAAGCCCCATCCAACCTGGCCTGCAACACTCCCAGGGATGGAGCAGCCACAGCTGCTCTGGACAATCTGTGCCAGTGCCTCAGCACCTCCCAGCCAAGAATTCCTTCCCAATATCCCATCTAATCCTTCCCAATATCCCATCCCTCTGGCAGTGTGGAGCCATTCCCCCTTGTCCTGTCCCTCCAGGCCCTTGTAAACAGAACGGCTCTGAAATGTATCCACTATTTTAAGCCATTTTTAGTATTTTAGACCATTTTTTCAGGGATTAGACCCTTCCCGTGACTTGTGGCTTACACAATTCCCTGCTGTTACCATCCCAACATGTCTGTCACTCAGTGCTTGTAGAAATCACAGTATAATCCAAATTATCTCAACCTTCCTGCACTGACACAAAGCTATAACATATATATAATGTAATTTTTTTTGCCATGAAGGGCAAAATATTCCCTAATAGAAGTCAGTCCCATGAGGTATTAATTGTATTTTACCTCCATAGAGGATGCTAAAGACATCACCTTGCACCAACTTTCAGGCAAGCCTGAAGGTTACACCCAGGAGGTATCTGCAAAGAGCAGAGAATAAACCTAAAGAATAAACTCAGTTTATTAATATCAAATTATTAGGGGGGAGGAAATAAAGCAAAACTCACTTGGTACAGAACAAAATGCTCTGAAGGGAGGAGAAGAATGACTGTAAATCCAACGACCTCACTCACTCCTTTGTATCTTCTCCAGGTTAATCAGGCCTGAGTGAAATCGAGTTTGACAAGTGCTATTAACATCCCTTAATTTAGGCATTTTAATCATTTAGCATCCAGAGCAGCAGAGGCTCTGCCAGTCCCAGGGGAACAATAGCTGTGAGCCAGAACTGTGAAATGTGCCTCAGTCCAGGGAAACCCATGGAAAAACTCTGTCCTGCTGTTAAACATTCATTTTTCCTAACAACCTCCTGGCTCCAGGGGCTGCCACGGGATCACCAGCCTTCCCAAGGGCAGAGAGGTTTCGTTTGGTTTCCTTCTCTCTTTATCCCAAGCTCCATGAACCCAGGACTGCTCAGTGGTGATGCCACAATATCCAAATCCACCTAAAATCCAGTTTCATTGACCATCTCCAAATAGGACTTTGATAACAAGTGAATTGTTTCAATAATCAGACTCAGAACCATGGAATCTCAGACTGGGTTGGGTTGGGAGGACCTTAAAGCCCATCCCATCCCACCCCTGCCATGGGCAGGGACACCTTCCACCAGTCCAGGTTGCTCCAAGCCCCATCCAACCTGGTCTGGAACACTCCCAGCCATCCACAACCTCTTTGGGCAACAATGTTCTCCTTTATAAGCTCCTTGAATTGCTCTGGAAAACAAACCCCTCAGCACATCTCATACTTACAGTGACTTTCCATTCCATTTTGTTTCCTTACTCCATTTCCTACCTGTGACATCACAGTCTGGGATACAACCACGGAGATTAACCTCCACCACAACCTCCTCTCCGCAAAACACAGAGCAACCCACACTGTGCCACTTACTGGAAGAAAATCTACCCAGAGACAAGTGGAAACCAAAGGTGTTTACACTTGGAATGATGAAGGAGGCACAAAGAGCTGTTCCTGTGGAGGTGTCACCCAGCAGGAGCAATGGGAGCTCTGGTTCACACCAGTGCAAGGAGGACCATGGAAACTTCAAATAGGATTAAAAAAATCCAACATTATAAGCTCGAGAGGAATGAGAAGTGCAGGTAAATCGATTAAACCTTTTTCATGTGTATTAAAAGATCAAGAAGAACATTAAAATACCTGGGAGAGACTTCAAATGAGACTAATGAGGGATTACTAACAATTCCTCTCTCTCACACCAGAATGCTCTGACAGTTTAAAAGGCAAATGCTTTATTATTCCCTCCGTGGGCTGAGCATTTCCTCCTACACTTGGGAATGGGATACAGGGAGGTGACAGGCACAGGAGACACGTGAAATTGGCTGTGTAGGGATGGAGAAGTCTAAAGGAGGCATCAAAATCCAATGAAGAAATCAACCATCAATAGCTAAAGAAGGATAGATTGATTTTTATACATATAAATATCAATGTATTTAGAGATATAAATCAATATTTAGAGAAGGATAAATTGATAGATATATAAAAATATAGATTATAAATACATACACAAATATCTATATTTTCCACAGAATCACAGAATGGTTTGGGTTGGAAAAGACCAGCAGGAACATCTAGTTCCAACCCCCATAGAATATGATAATGGCTTATTAATCATAACTAAACCAGTGGATGTTATCCCAGCACATGGTTTGGGATTCTCAGGGTGGATTTGCTTTCTGTAGAGACAGAGAGAAGACAACTTGTCCTGCAGGAACCAACCTCTGCTCCACCACAGCATTGCTCCAAGGAAACAAATCCCACCCAAGGAATTGCCATAGATCCTTTCAGCAAAGCAAGAACATCCTCTCAGTGACAGGAACAAGTTGCCTCCAGAAGCTTCAGTGAGAAACTTGTTTAAAGCTGAGATGTCACTCAGACTGGGAAAGGGGTTTTAAAAATAAGTCATGCTGTCAAAGCTAATTGTCTCCCCCACTTCTTAAGGTTTAAATAAATCTCAGGTCCCAGAGGCATTTTGTGAGTGCTTTAGGAAACATTCACTGCCACAACACGCAAGGGTTTGGCCCTGTGTAACCCCAGAGACAGGAGTGGCACTGAACTCCAGAGTCCCAGCATGGTTTGGGTTGGAAGGACTTTAAAGCCCATCCAGTTCCACCCCCTGCCATGGGCAGGGACACCTCCCACCAGCCCAGGCTGCTCCCCCCCCCACCCAGCGAGAAAAGCCATGGAAAGGACCGATAAGGATCAGTGACATCAGTGACAGGCTGGGAGAGCTGGGGGTGTCCACCTGGAGAAGAGAAGCTCCAGGAAGACCTCAGAGCCCCTTCCAGTGCCTCAAGGGGCTCCAGGAGAGCTGCAAAGGGACCTGGGACAAGGGATGGAGGGACAGGACACAGGGAATGGATCCCACTACCAGAGGGCAGGGACACATGGGATATTAGGAAGGAATTCCTGGCTGGGAGGTGCTGAGGGACTGACACAGGCTGTCCAGAGCAGCTGTGGCTGCTCCATCCCTGGAAGTGTTCCAGGCCAGGTTGGATGGGGCTTGGAGCAACCTGGGCTGGTGGGAGGTGTCCCTGCCCATGGCAGAGGGTTGGAATTAGATGATCTTTAAAGTCCTTCCAAACACAAACCATTCCATGATTCTATGATCACTGAGTCCATCACCCTCCCTATCCTGAGGGTGCTGTTGGCTTGTAAGCAAGGACTCGTTTGCAGAGTGACAAGATGATGAGCTCAGGGAGCTCAGACACTAATACTGCCCTTAACAAATGAATAAACCAGCAGCAGCACAGATCATCAGCCATGTAAGGGGATCTCCTGCAGCAGATGAGGTGTCAGCACCATAAATGTTGCATGACCCCACAGTATATTCTCTGTTCAGGCACCACATTTGCTCTCCTGCATTTTTCATACACTCCCATCACCACCACCCCCAGGCAGAATAACTCAGAATTGGCTTAAGGGAGCTCTAATGACATTTTAAAACGATTTAAGCTCTACTCTCATGGTTGAACATCACAACTAATCTCTCCAGGTGGACACCACCTTGTCCCTAACCTGTTTGTCACTGCAGGCAGAGATGATTACCACAGAATCAAAGAGTCAATCAGGTTGGAGACCTCTGAGATCGTCCAGTTCAACCCATGACCTAATATCACTATGTCAACCAGACCAGGGCACTGAGTGCCACGTCCAGTCTGTCCTTAAACCCCTCCAGGGATGGTGACTCCACCACCTCCCTGGGCAGCACATTCCAGTGTCTGATCACACTTTCTGGGAAGAAATTCTTCCTACTCTCCAACCTAAACCTGCCCTGGTGCAGCTTGAGACTATGTCCTTGTTAGGAACTGCAGTGACATGACAAAGAGTAATGGGAAGAAATTGAAAGGGGAAATTGAGATGAGATATGAGGCAGAAGCTTTTCCTGTGAGGGTGGTGAGACACTGGCACAGGTTGCCCAGGGAGGCTGTGGCTGCCCCAACCCTGGCAGTGTTCAAATACAGGCTGGATGAAGACTTGAGCACCCTGCTCTAGTGGGAGGTGTCCCTGCCCAGGGCAGGGGGTTAGCACTGGATGATCTTCAAGATCCATTCCAACTCCTTAACATACTATAAAATTATGAATTACATCAATCATGGAATGGTTTGGGTGGGAAAGACCTTAAAGATCATCTCACCCCACCCCCTGCAACGGGCAGGGACATCTCCCACCAGCCCAGGTGGCTCCAAGCCCCATCCAACCTAGCCTGGAACACTCCCAGAGATGGAGCAGCCACAGCTGCTCTAGGCAACTTGTGACATTCTATGATTCAGCAAGATCAGAAGGAGAAAAATCCAAAACCACAATCAAATCCTAAAGCAGACAGGTCTGTTCCTGCCCTCCCTGTGCCTCCTCTCCCCACCTCTAGTTGCTCATATTCTCTCCAAACTCAAGAGCTCTGTGAACAGGTCACTGAGACCACAATCACCACCTACACCCTCACCATGAGGCTGCAGGGCAAGGAGCACATTAGAGTCATCATTTCACGAGTTGTGGATGTGTCAAAGACTTTTCACTCCAATTTTTTTTACCTGGAAATCATGCAAGGCTCAGGATTTGCCAGGCAGTGAGAGCTGGGGGTGTTCACCTGGAAAAAAGCTCTAGGGAGTCCTTGGAGCTCCTTCCAGTGCCTCAAGGGGCTCCAGGAGAGCTGCAGAGGGACTTGGGACAAGGCCTGGAGGGACAGGACACAGGGAATGGCTTCCCACTGGAAAAGGGGAGATTTGGGAGGGATTTGGGAAGAAAATTCCTGGCTGGGAGTGTGGTGAAGCACTGGCACAGGTTGCTCAGAGCAGCCGTGGCTGCTCCATCCCTGGGAGTGTTCCAGGCCAGGTTGGATGGGGCTTGGAGCAGCCTGGGCTGGTGGGAGGTGTCCCTTGGCAAGGAGGTGGGAACCATATGAGCTTTAAGGTCCTTTCCCAACCAAACCACTCCATGATTTTGTGACTTGTGGTTAATCACACACCCAGTGCAGCTTGGAGCTACAGCACAGCACAGGTAAGAAAAGCCAGAGCGCATATTCCCAGCCAAACTGGGATGGATTTTCTCCCCCTGCTCTCCCAGTCCATTATCATTCAAGCCTAGGCTACACATACTGCCAAGAAGGCAAGCAGGGGACTGATCACTGCCTTCCCTCCTTCCCACGCAGGACAATGTGTCCTGCTGGAGCCTGGAGCAGGCAGAGGATCTCCAAGCAGCACACACACGTGTGGCTGTGTCTCAGCATGGTGAGCTTTGCACTGGATCAGCAGGAGGAAGGGGAGAGCACTTTGCAGGCAGAGAGTTCCACATATCCACATGTAACAGCCGCAAGGCAGGTTTGGTGTTCTGTGACACAGATTGCTTCCTTCTGCAAACCCCAAGTGCTAAGTACTGGGTTTTAATGAACTGATGATTCAGAGATATTTCCCTGAAAGTGCCACATGAGCAGTTTAATCATCAAGAAAATACAACCCTTAACTGCAGTGTTTCCCAATCCTTCAGCATCACTGAGCCTTGCAAACACAGAATGGTTTGGCTTGGAAGGGACCTTAAAGACCATCCAGTCCCACTCCCTGCCATGGGCAAGGACACCTCCCACCAGCCCAGGCTGCTGCAAGCCCCATCCAACCTGGCAAGCCATGGAAAGGACCCACAAGGATCAGTGACAGGCTGGGAGAGCTGGGGGTGTCCACCTGGAGAAGAGAAGCTCCAGGGAGACCTCAGAGCCCCTTCCAGTGCCTCAAAGGGCTCCAAGAGAGCTGCAGAGGGACTTGGGACAAGGGATGGAGGGACAGAACACAGGGAATGGCTTCAGACTGACTAGATGGGATATTGGGAAGGAATTCCTGGCTGGGAGGTGCTGAGGCACTGGCACATGTTGTCCAGAGCAGCTGTGGCTGCTCCATCCCTGGGAGTGTTCCAGGCCAGGTTGGATAGGGCTTGGGGCAACCTGGGCTAGTGGAAAAATCATGAGATTCCTTCTGGATCTTTAAGATAATTCCCTTAATGCTCCATACACCTAAAAATCCTGTGCAGTTGGCTGCAGGCTCCAGGGACCATCACTGGGAGGGAGAACCTGATGTGACCAAGGAAAGGTTCTGTGCTGGATGGTCCATGGTTCCCACACACCTGAGACAGAGCAATACTGAAGGATTAAAAAGCCATGACAGAACCCAAAGCACTTTGAATCTATTTCCATCACAAACTGCTTTCAGCTTTTGTGCCCACTGAAAACTCTAAGCATGAATTTAAGAGATAAATAACAAAGCTTCTGCACCCAAAGCTTTCCAGCAATACTTTGTGTCCTTTCCCAGAGCCTCCCTGAAGCCTGTGGTCCCCCTCAAATCTGCTTTGCCTCCATCTGCTCTCCCCAGTACAACCCTCCCCCTTTGTGTACTGGTACATACATAATCATGAACAACAAAAACACTACAAAACTCCAGCAGGTGCTCCACATTCAGATCCTCACCACAAAATCCCTGTGAAAGCTAACTCCATCCCTTCCCTCACGTGGCTTTCACTGTAACAGGCTTAATTAATGCATCATTTATTTGGATAGATTAAAAAGATGATTTTGGGGCAGACTTGGAGGTGCAAACAGCATCAGTGCTGATGCTACCACCTCCAGCCACTCTGGGTAACCAGCCCAGTAAGAGCTCACAGCTCCCAGTCTGCCCAGGGAGGGATTTTGGGGTGTTCCTAGGCTGATTTAGTCAAAATGAGGTAAAATATTTTTCTACAGCAGGTTATTGTTCAACTGAGCTTGTTCTGACACATGTCAGCATGGTCAAGAGATATATGGAGATCCTGGAGTGATGGGTTAGACCCTAAGCAGTCTGGGGAGGGAATCTCAGTCCCTGCTGGAATTTGCAGGGTTTATAACCATCAGGGATTGGGAACAGCATGTATGAACTCAGGGAATTAACATGCAGGGAAGGAGGTGCAGCATTAGTCACATTCTGTTCCAGAAGGGCCTAATAGGTGCAATATTTGCCTTGAAAAAATCCTATACAGCTGCTTGATCTTGGAAAAATTGTGTGGATTCTTGGCTTGAAAATCAAAAGGTATTTTATAGAATTTTATCTTTCTGAAGCCTGCATGATTCGAAGGCTTTCAGAGACTTGTCAGTGATTCAATGGGTGGCTCAGGTCCGGGTGGGAAGGGACATCAAAGGTCATCTCATCCCACCCACTGCCCTCCAGGCCTTGTCCCAAGTCCCTCTGCAGCTTTCTTGGAGCCCCTTGAGGCACTGGAAGGAGCTCTATGTTCTCCCTGGAGCTTTTCTTCTCCAGGTGGACACCCCCAGCTCTCCCAGCCTGGCTCCAGGGCAGAGCTGCTCCAGCCCTTGGAGCATCTCTGTGGCCTCACCACAGCTGAACTTCCAGAGCTGTCACCATGTTCAGCAGCTTTCCTAAGAGCTTGAAACTGGGATTTAATTAATATGGAAGGAGGCAAACTGAAAGGAGCAATTTAAGAGCCCCAAATATCTAAGCAACACCAATTCTAACAAAGCTTCTCCACACATTTCACTGAAACCTCCTGAGATAATGGCAGAGAGAGCCTGAAGAATCAGATGTGGGTGGGCTTCAAAACAAAGGGAAAGCCTGGTGAAAAGCCCAAGCTAATGGAGGATGTGGGAAGAGGCAATCAGGACTGCCTTCAGCTGCCTCTGCACAGGAAGGTTAATAGCTGAACCGTGGGGAATTGCAGGGAGTTTTGTCTCTAATTTTCAGGCTGGAAGAGAAAGAATCTGACATTTATTCCCTCAACTAATGTTGAGAGAGAGAAACCTGCAGACAGGTTCAAAGTCTTCAGGTTTAAAAAGAGAATCATAGAGTGTTAAGGGGTTGGAATGGAACTCAGTGCCAACCCCCTGCCCCGGGCAGGGACACCTCCCACCAGAGCAGGTTGCTCAAGGCTTCACCCACCCTGGAATGAAACACTGCCAGGGTTAGGGCAGCCACAGCCTCCCTGGGCAACCCGTGCCTTGATGATTCTATGATTCTACACGTTCTTCCATCTCCACTGGGGAAGCACAGCAGCATCTTGGTGTACACAGATCCCTCAGCCCAGCACTGAGTGCTGCTCTCAGGAGCTTTGCACTGCAACTGGCATCAAGAGCTGGAAGATTTGTGCCAAGAAGAGGATAATGAGACATCTGAGCTCAGTCAAGATCCCATCAGAGCTCTCTGATGACGTACCCTGAGCGCTGAGGAGACAGCAGTGTCTGTGCTGGTTCAAACCACCTGGGACGTCACGAGCCCTACCTGAAAGTGGTTCTGCTTCTGCCATACCAGGAGCTAAATTTAACTACACTGAAGAGTGAGCAGAGACATCACAGAAGATGCAGATCCCTCTCTGGTTAACCACAGTGAGATACCATAAATAGGACTGGAGATGGAATTGCCCAGAGACAGGACCTCAGAACCAGAGGTTTAATTAAGTCAGATCTCACGTGGCTCTGCTGAGGAATGGAAGTGCTAACAAGGCATCTGTGCCACATCCAGGAACAGAGGTTGGGATATATGGACTAATTATGCCAGGGAAGCCTCTGGATGCACAGCACAGCTCTTGCTTCCCAGAGCTATTTTGGGTGTACTTGGGAGAAAAGCCACCAGGTTTCTTGAACTTACTCTTAGGTGAAGTTCATGTGATCTGAGCAGATGGAGGAGTCAATTTTGTGCATAGCAAAGAGCTCAAACTGAGCAAACAAAACAAAAAGGAGTCACCCAGTTTCACTAGTTTTATGGCAGAGAATTAAGGCCAAGTGTGTCCTCTCCTATGAGGAGCCAGGCTGGGAGAGCTGGGGGTGTTCACCTGGAGAAGAGAAGCTCCTGGGAGACCTCAGAGCCCCTTCCACTGCCTCAAGGGGCTCCATGAGAGCTGCAGAGGGACCTGGGACAAGGCCTGGAGTGACAGGACACAGGGAATGGCTTCCCACTGCCAGAGGGCAGGGACACATGGGATATTGGGAAGGAATTCCTGGCTGGGAGGTGCTGAGGGACTGACACAGGTTGCCCAGAGCAGCTGTGGCTGCTCCATCCCTGGGAGTGTTCCAGGCAAGGTTGGATGGGGCTTGGAGCAACCTGGGCTGGTGAGAGGTGTCCCTGCCCATGGCAGAGGGTGGAACTGGATGGGCTTTAAGTTTTTCCCACCCAAACCATTCCATGATCCTCCAGCACATCAAACACACTGACCCTGGGAAGGGCTAAGATGTTTATCACCTTGAGGGTGATGCAATTTAAATCAGACTTTAAGTCTTCGCTGGAGTTGGTGAATCAACCCAACTGCCCCAAGGGGTCAGGAACACTGACATGCTGCTGTTCCCTCACACAGCATTCCAGGTTTGGTCTATGGAGCTTCCTAGCCCTGTGAAACCAGTCCTCTCCATTCAACAACATATCAATCTGGGGCATCTTATGAGGGGAGAAACATCCAAGCTGATGATGTGTTGGAAAAGAAGTTAAACACTGCTACATCTGTTGGTCATATATTGATCTTCAGCACTTTCCTAATGCATGAAACCCTTTTATTTTAGGTAGATCTTGCTCACAAGATTAGACTGAAGTGAGAGCCAAGAGCGAATCCAACTTGTTGCCACATGAATAGACACAAAGATCAGTCTCCAGGAAGGATTTTGTCCATGAATCATTAAGAAAAGCCTCCAAGAAAAGCAGCAGCTGTGCAAGAATGATTAAAACAAATTACTCCTCAACCCAAATGCTCCTTTCCCATCTCCCCAGTTCTGTCTCCATGAGCACCATTGTCTCTCCTCGAGTGCCTTCAAAACATGGAAATTAAAGGAAATGCCAAATGCAAAGTGTTTTCCTCTTCTCCCTAGCATTCCAAAACTCCACGAGAGCTCAAAAATGCCACATTCATTACAAGGAAAGAAAACATCTTCCCTCTCTCTATGAATTATACTGTTAAGTTCTGTTCTGCTGATCAGCATTTCCTCCAAGCTCTTTGGATAACAAGGAAATCCCTATTCTCCAAGATCACAGCTGGAATAGTTTGGCTGTGAAAGGAGTAACAGAAGCAGTGAGTCTGGCACTGCTGACCTTGAGGCAACACTGATGGGTGCAGCATCACCCAGAAAAATGCCCTTTTTGCAACCAAAATACTCCACAGTTTAATACACATAATGGAATCAGGGATGGGATCATTAAGGTTGGAAAAGACCCTAAGCCAAACCATCCCCCAGCAATGACAAGGCCACCACTAACCATGTCTCCATGTGCCACATCCACATGGTTGTAAAATCCCTCCAAGGATGGGGATTCCATCACTGCCCTGGGCAATGCTCCATTAAAGCAACCCCAAGCCCCATCCAACCTGGCCTGGGACACTCCCAGGGATGGAGCAGACACAGCTGCTCTGGGCAACCTGTGTCAGAGCCTCAGCACCTCCCAGTCAGGAATTCCATCCCAATATCCAACCTAAACCCCCTCTCTGTCAGTAGAATCACCTGTGTCTCTCTGACAGAAGTTTGCTCTACCACACATAAGAAATTTATTCACTTTCATGGGCTTTTGGGACTTTTTGGTTCATTTTAGTTGAATCCAGAGCTCAAGGCAAGGTGCAGAAGACCAAATCCACCATGGGCTAAACCTCCTAACACTGAGTTTTGTCACCTTCCAAAGGAAAACTGTAAACTATCACAAGGAGGTGGAAAATGAATTACTAAGCAAATCCTAAAGCCTTTTACTGCTGTTGTGACTCCTGATCTCACCACACTGCTCTCAGGTCAATTATCCTTCTGAAGATCCTGTTGGTTGCCACATAAAAAACCATCCCAAATGCTATTCAAAATCTGAAGCTATTTGAGAGCAAAGGGCAAGTTTTATGGTTCAGGCACTCATGGGCTGAAGGACATGGCCAGAGCTGCATTTACTGTGGAGACTCCACACCTCAGCACTCAAGAGGTTCTGCCACCTTATCCAAGATGGGAAAAGCCTATATTTGGATGAGTAGCTGAAATCTAACACCTTTTTAACTCAGTAGGCTCCAAACAAGTCTGGATTAGAGTGGTTTAATCCATATCCTCCCTCTGGAATGTCTGCCAAAGCTGGTCAGAAATCCAGGGGGTGAGTTAAGTAACACCAAGTCATCCATTTCCCTGGGGATCTGCTTCAAATCATCCCTAGGAAATGCAGCAAATTGAATCACCACATTTAAATAACAAATCTATGGATAAAGGAACAAGAGACAAAGCAGAAAGGTGGATTCTCAGTGTTCTGCAGGAAAGTGGGAGCTTGTTTTCAAGGGTTGACTTGGACTTTACAGTCATCTTCCCATTTAATTTGGGGAGGAGATGAAGATCAAGACAACCAAACGATGTTAAAGGCAGTTTTTCATTCTCGGGAATAGCTGAAATCAACTCAGCTATCAAAGTCTTTGAGTTTTCTTCTCCTAATTCCATGAGAGTAGGACAGAAAGTATTTCAGTTAATGAGATTATATAGCCCAAACTCATTACTCTTCACTCTCTACTCCCATTTATTTCCTTTGCCAGAATCTTCAGTGCAAATAAGAACTAGAAAAGGCTCAATGTGTTTGTTTGTGGCAGCTGAAATTGTTCAATCACTGAAGCGAACTGCAAAAAGGTGAATACCAAACTGGTTTCAGAGAAGGAAACAGTTGTTATCCTGGTGAATCACCTCCTGCACAGAGATCAGATAGAACTGAATTAGAATTAGAGTCATCAAGGTTGGAGGATACCTCTAAGGTCATCAAGTCCAACCATTAACCTGTCACTGCTGGAACCCCTAAACCTTTCAGTGCCACATGCAGACACTTCTCAAACACCTCCAGGGCTGGTGACTCCACCACCTCCCTGGGCAATTCCCTATCTCAGTGCCTCAACACCCTCACAGGGAAAACATTTCTCCTCGCATCTCCTCTGACTCTGCCCTGGCTCAGTCCAAGGCCATTCCCTCTAGTCCTCTCCCTGCAGCCCTGGCAGGACACACATCCCCCACCTCTCTCCAGCCCTGGCAGGAGTTGCAGAGAGCCAGGAGGTCACCCCTGAGCCTCTTCTCCAGGCTGACCAAGCCCAACTCCCTCAGCCCTTGCCCATGTGCTCTAGCCTTTTGCTGCCCTTGGCTGGACTCGCTCAGTGCCTCAATGGCCTTTGGGCAGTGACTGCCCAAAGCTGAGCACAGCACTGAGCTGGGACCTCCCCAGTGCCCAGTCCAGGGGGATGAGCACTGCCCTAGTCCTGCTGCCACACTGGGCTTGAGCCAGGCCAAGATGCCCTTGGCCTCCTTGGCCACCTGAGCACACTGTTGGCTCCCACTGAGCTGTGCCACCAGCACTGCCAAGTCTCTTTGTGACCAACAAGATAACACTATATTCTTAATATGACACTGCAAAGAAGGAGTGCCATGAGGGAAAGAACCCCAAACCTCTCCATCCATCTCTACTGCTTGGGCAAGAAAGGTTGTTTCTTGGAAGAAGGTAATGGCTAACTGCAGTGGAAATAGAGGACAACCAGGCTGGGAGGTCAACCCAACCCAACACCAATCCGAACAGCATAGCAAATAACTGGAGTCAGAAGGATTAATAGCACCATGACACCAGAAATCTTGCAATAAAATCCCTCAAGTTTACAAGATCACGAAGCAGAAGGTTTTTACTCCATTGCTCACGGGGACAAGTATTAGAAATCTCTCCACTGATGCGCAGCGAGAGGAGAACCCAACGGCTCTGCCCCCAAGCTCTGCTGTCATGATGTGCCACAGCAAACACATGCCTTGCATCTTGGGAAATCTGGGAATATCAGCCAGCCCAGGCTCTGAGCAGCAAAGGTCAGCAAAGCATCAAGGCTTGAATGAGTAATTATCATCCTATGCACAGAATCTTTCTGGCTGGAGCTCTGTGCTTGCCAATAACAGTAGTTGGATCTCTCTAAGCGTCTGTCAGGTTTGTTTTCATCTTCTTCCCATGGAAAGGAATCTTGTCTTGGCAGCAGTGCTGTTCTACAGAGTGGTGCTGTAACTCAGCTGTGTATGTGTGTGTGTGGGAGCAGGGTTGGAACAAGGATGCACAGGGACCAGCATGAAGGCAGAGGCCCAACAAGAGTATCAGAGTATGTGAAAGGGTTGGAATGGAGTTTAGAGATGATCCAGTGCCAACCTCTGCCCTGGGCAGGGACACCTCCCACCAGAGCAGGTTGCTCAAGGCTTTAGCCAACCTGGAATGAAACACTGCCAGGGCTGGGGCAGCCACAGCCTCCCTGGGCAACCTGGGACAGTGTCTCAGCACCCTCACAGCAAAAACTTTTGCCTCATATCTAACCTCAATTTCCCTCTTTCAATTTATCCCCATTTCCCCTTGTCCTGTCCCTGCAGCTCCTACCCAAGGGTCCCTCTGCAGCTTCCCTGGAGCCCCTTCAGCTCCTAGCAGGTTGCTCTGAGCTCTCCACACAACCTTCTCTTCTCCAGGCTGAGCAGCCCCAACTCTCTCAGCCTGTCCTCGTAGGGAAGGTGCTCCAGTCTCTGCTCAGCTCTGTGGCCTCCTCTGGCCTTGCCCCAACACTTCCATGTCCTTCTGCTGTTGGAGATACCAGAGCCGTGCAACACTCCAGGTGGGGCCTCACAGAGCAGAGCAGAGGGGGAGAATCCCCTCCTTGACCTGCTGCCACACTCCTTGGGTGACCTTATCACCCTCTACAACTCCCTGACAGGAGGTTGAAGCCAGGTGGGATCAGGCTTTGCTCCCAGGGAACAGTGACAGGAGGAGAGGACATAGTCTCAAGCTGCACCAGGGGAGGTTCAGGTTGGATATCAGGAAGAACTTCTCCATGGAAGAGGCTGTTAGGCATTGGAATGTGCTGCCCAGGGAGGTGGTGGAGTCACAATCCCTGGAGGGGTTTAAGGACAGACTGGACGTGGCACTTAGTGCCATGGTCTAGTTGCCATGGTGGTGTTAGGTCATGGGTTGGACTTGATGATCTCATAGGTCTTTTCCAAGCTGACTGCCCCTGTGCAATCCTAGCTCTGTACCAGCACCAGGGCTTGTTCTGCTACTGTTTTTCCAAACAACTTAGCAGGATGACTGGAAGCATTTGGAGAGGCTCCTATTCATCATCCTCCTATTTATCAGATCAACATGAAACGTTTCCCAAACATTCCTCGCTGAGCACAGCCCATTAAAAAGAACTGCAAAGTCATCACAGCTCCAGGGATAAATAATGTCTTCTGGCACTGAGCTAAAACAGGATGACACCTTGTTTCTGTAGCAGTTTTTCCTCAAATGAAATAAAAGGTCTCGAGTAGTGGTAAAATCTTGCACAATCATAGAATCAGAGGTTTGGGTGGGAAGGGAGTGACCTAAAGCCCATTCCATCCTACCCCTTGCCCTGGGCAGGAACACCTCCCACCAGCCCAGGTGGCTCCAAGCCCCATCCAACCTGGCCTGGAACACCCCCAGGGATAGAACAGCCACAGCTGCTCTGGACACCCTGTGCCAGTCCCTCAGCACCTCCCAGACAGGAATTCCTTCCCAATATCCCATCTGTCCTTGCTCTCTACCAGTGGGAAGTCATTCCCTGTGTCCTGTCCCTCTGCAGCTCTCCTGGAGCCCCTTTAAGGCCTCCCTGGAGCTTCTCTTCTTCAGGTGGACACCCCCATCTCTCTCAGCCTGGCTCCACCGCAGAACTGCTCCAGCCCTTGGACCATCTCTGTGGCTCCTCTGGGCTCACTCCAGCAGCTCCACCACCTATATCCATCTTAAGTACCATCACTCATTCCACAATCTCAATGATTTTAGCCTCAAGTTGTCTGTGGAAAAAGCATTTCCCTGTCCTGAGGAACACAATCATTTCAGAGCACGGATAAAGGCATTTTCCTTGGGAAACCATCATGTGGCTCTTTCCAGTCACCTCTGCTTTGCATAGTAATTGCATTCCCAGGCTTCTGCCACTCCAAATGAGAGTAAGCAGACAATAAATAAAGGAGGATGTACAGTTTGGGTGATATCACATGGAGTCAAGCTGGTTTTGTCTCCGGTAGCACCTCCAAGTGCTGCCCCAGCTCCAAATAAAATATTCCCTTTACTCCTCCTAGTTTCCTTCATAAAATGTTAATGACCCTGAAGGCAGTTGTGGCTGGATACAAAGCTGGAAGCCTCACAATGAACACAACACAACACCAGGCCTATTGTCTCCCCACATTTTATAAGGCTGAGAAGATTCTATTGGGCAAAAATCCTTCAGCAGATGCATTTTTATGGGTTATTTTCCTAAATGGCTGCAAGTGGTAAGAGGCAGAAGCATTTATCACCCCAGCAAAGCCCATGGGACTCACAGGAAAGCTCCTTTCCTAATTGGAAAATTATTTACATCCAGCTTGAACTCTCCTACAAGTCACCTAGGAAAAGGAAAGGCATTACTGCCTCGGATAACTGTGCTGTGAGGCTTGAGCACAGCCAAGCTCAGCAGTGATTGATGGTGGTAACTCATATTTGCAAATGAATCCTGCAAAAGGCTTTAGAAATGCATGGGTGAATGGAGAAGGATAAAATTAGATGGAGAATGAGTGGTGGAATTATAGAAAATGAGGTATTTTCAGTGGGGAATAGCTTTAAATATATGAATATATATATATACAGCACTATAAATATACCTAGTGCTGGGGCTGACATGATTCAACATCTCTGCTGGCACATGGACAGTGGGATCAGAGCTCCCTCAGCAAGTTTGCTGATGGAACCAAGTGTGTGGTGCAGGAACACACGGGAGGGAAGGGATGAGCCATCCAGAGGGACCTGGACACACCTGAGAGGTGGCTGATGCCACCATGAAGCTCAACAAAGCCAAGTGCAAGGTCCTACCCTGGGTCAGGGCAATCCCAGACACTCCTATAGGCTGGGGGAGAAGTCATTGAGAGCAGCACTGGGAGAAGGACTTGAGGGTGATGGTTGGTGACAAAATTCACTATGAGCTGCACTGTGAGCTCAGCCCAGAGACCAACCCAGGCCTGGGCTGCATCCCCAGGAGTGTGGCAGCAGGGCCAAGGAGGAGATCCTCCCCCTCTGCTCTGGTGAGACTCCAACTCTGCCTTAAATCAGCTCTAAGTTATGTTAAGACCCAAATATTACAGGTACAAAGTCTGTATTAAAGTAGCCAAAGCCATAGACAGTAAATTCCTTACTATAAGCACAGTCCCTGCTGGGAAATGACGCTACAAACCTTGATGGCATTAAAAAAAGCTAATATTGGACATTTATCCTGTCTGACAGAGCAGGGTGTGAGCACGTCTCTGCTGGACCCTCTGGAAGACTCTGGTATTCCTGCAGGTGTGGATATTTGATAATCCAAATGCATTTCACATGGAGAAAAGAGACAACAGGAATAGAGAATGAAAGTTCAAGACAAACGGGGTCAAAATCTTTAGGGACTGACTCCAGCTCCACCCTGATGGGATATAACATACTCAAAAGTACATTTAACCCCTTTCTGCTCTTGTTCTCTCCATTTCAATTCCTTTTGGAATAGATTCTCTGACTTTTCCTCTGTTCAAAGATATCTAGGAAACTTGAATAAAGAGAGTGAGGTTTGACAGCACAAAGACTTTACATGTATTAAAAGGCACCTGAGCACTGAGTCAAGGCTGAACTCAGCTCAGACAAGGCTTCAGGAAGCAGCATGAAAAGGAATATCCAAATGCTTCAAAACTGACATTCGTCTACAAGATTTTTCCTGATTCTTTCTGACACAACTCAAAGCCAGAATTGGCCAAGACCTGCCATCCTGCTTGGGCTTTAATTCACTGACAGTTACTGAGCACTCAGAGGGGAAACCACAAAGTCTAGTGTCAAAATGGCTTCAGATACACCAGAAAATCAAGAGGTTGGATGAAGCGATGAAGCTGTCTGAGCCAATCCAGCAGCTCTGTGGCACCTCCTCTTCTCCTGACCACAAAGTACATAGCTCTGCGTCCAAAAGATCCTCTGTGTATCCATTCTGCTCAACCCAGAGCCTGCATCCTCCCCACCAAGATCTCTTCCAAGGCTACCTAGTAAAACCAAGGAGCAACAAAACAATAGCCGGAATCAGCACTAGGGAAGGTTCAGGTTGGACATCAGGAGGAATTTCTCCATGGAAATGTGCTGTCCAGGGAGGTGGTGGAGTCACCATCCTTGGAGGTGTCCAAGGAAGGACTGGACATGGCACTCAGTGCTCTGCTCTAGCTGACAAGGTGGTGATGGGTCACAGGTTGGTCTTGGTGATCTTGGAGCTCTTTTCCAACCTCAATGATTCTGCAGTGAGGAAGGGTATGGAACCACACAAGTAGAAGTGAGATCTTCAGGCAGCAGGAAGTGGTTGAGATGACACAAGTGTTGCCTAACACAAAGAGGGAAGGAGGCTCTGCCCAGAGGACAGTATTTACTATAGACCCATTTCTGCCTCACCTTTCTGCCTGAGGTCACCATTTCCAAGGAGACTCAGCAGAAGTGAACAGCTGTCAGCACTTCAGCAGCCTGGAGGGACAGGACACAGGGAATGGCTTCCCACTGTAAGAGGGCAGGGCTGAATGGGATATTGGGAAGGAATTCCTGGCTGGGAGGTGCTGAGGCACTGGTTGCCCAGAGCAGCTGTGGCTGCTCCATCCCTGGGAGTGTTCCAGACCAGGTTGGATGGGGCTTGGAGCAACCTGGGCTGGTGGGAGGTGTCCCTGCCCATGGCAGTGGGTGGGATGAGATGATGTTCAAGGTTGGGGTTGTTAAGGGGTTGGAATGGAGCTCAGAGATCATCCAGTGCCAGCCCCCTGCCCTGGGCAGGGACACCTCCCACCAGAGCAGGTTGCTCAAAGCTTTATCCAGCCTGGAATGAACACTGCCAGGGTTGGGGGAGTTAAGTGTGAAAAAACTCTTGAAGCCTTTTGCATTGGTTTTTCCCAAAGCCAAAAAGCCACTTGAAATTGTATTTATTTTGGAAATGAAGCCTCTGCTCCAACACGAAGGAGGTTGGGGGGAACAAGCTCCGTGTCTGGAGCATGGAGACAACACCGGCACACGGATAACCATCCCAAAGAACACAGCCAAAGCCCTTTTCCCCAGATTTTGCAAGCCTAATAGGTTAAAGTCCATCTCCTAGTAGGGAGATGCTGGAAGAAGGACTAATTTCAAGATATTTTCAAGGGTATTGTTTTTTAAACTTGCTTGTGGAGCCCCTAAATTCCCCTTGCTGCAGGTTGTGTGTGTTACCCCAGAGCAGAGCTCTCTCCCTGCAGCTCAGCAACGAGTCTGAAGTGTCCCTGTAATCAACGTCCCCAGCACTAACTCTCTGCTCCTTTGGACAAACAACAAAGAGCAGGAAACAAAGAACAAATAAACCAGAGAAAAAGCAGCTCAGAGTCCCTGAAGCACAAAAGGACCATTGTCTGGGCTGGGCTTTGGCCAGGAAAACAGGTCCAAAACACCTACAGTCAGCTTTGCCACGGTGTTGCTTAAGCAAAAGCATCCAAAATTCACATCCAAAACCCACTTGGTGAATCAGTCAAAGCTTTAGGGTCACCACCCTGGTCCTAAAACACATATTTGTTGGGCTTTTCATGTGATTGACCAAAGCAGGAGCTTCCTTCATGCTTTAGAATCACTGTCTTAGCAGTTAACTCTCTCTAGAGTCAGAACAGACAACAATAGATGTCTCATGGAAGTTCTATCACGAAGAACACTGACTGAAAATACTCTACATGTTCAGGCAGTCTCATGACTCATTTGTGGTCATTTTGCTGCATCTGCCACAGAGAAACCAGAAAATGTTTCAGCTTCTTTATATTCAAACTCAAAAGTCAAAAGAAAACTGAAAAGCAAAGCACAGAAAGTTCTTGGCACTTTGAGTTATCCAACTGCGGTGAGCAGATAACTCGTTTCCTAGCCCAAAACCTCCTGCAGAGACAATACTTTCCTGTAATCATCCAAGGGCATGAAACCCAAAATAGTTCTCCAGACAGTTACTCCAGAGGCTCTGCCCTGTCTCAGAGAAACCAATTCCACTTCAAGACTCCCCCAAAAATGACATTTCTAAGCAATACACTTGAAAACTTCAGAGCTGGAGGTTTATGCCAGACATTTTTATGGATGTTTGAGTCATCCCCAAGGTTTTCTAAAGGCAAAAATAACTGGTTTAGAAGTAACTAAACCTTTTTTCATCCGGGGGCTGTTCCCTTTTAAAAGCTCCAAAGATATCCTGGAACAGTGTGAGCACAGCACAGCTGGGACCAAAGTCTCTCCACACCCAAATGCTCCTTTCTATCCTGTCAGGATACATTCCCCAACCCCTTGAACTCCTTGGATGTCAGGAAATGGATCCGGAAGACTGCACTGGAGCAGGGTTTATAGGGGATGGTGGAAGAGAATGGGTGTGGGAATGGCTGGCTGGCATCCAGGCAAGGAAAAGAAGAGGCAGGAAGCAATCTGGAGCATGGAATAATTCAGCAGGGAGACACACGTGTTTGAGGAGACAGAGCTGGGGAGGCACAAGGAGTTACAGACAAAAAGCTCTCCTGGAGCATCAAGTGGATCATCATTACATCTGCCTAGTGATTGAAAATGATCTTCAAACAGCACAGGACAAACACTGTCTCATCTTGTACAGAAGAGGAAGGTACACACACAGCTGGAACAATTTGCCCAAGGTCATCTTGAAACCACAAACCAGCCAAGTTCTGAGAGTCACATGAAGGTTTTCTCTTCCTTACTTCCTCATTTCTCAATGCTTCTTCCTCCCTCAGAGATTAATGAATCACAGAATGGTTTGAGTTGGAAGGACTTTAAAGCCCATCCAGGCCCACCCCCTGCCATGGGCAGGAACACCTTTCACTAGCCCAGGTTGCTCCAAGTCCCATCCTGGGGCCTGGAACACTTCCAGGGATGGAGCAGCCACAGCTGCTCTGGGCAACTTGTTCCAAGCTGTGGAAGGTTTCCATCCTGAGGAAGGGATTCAGGATCCATCCTGAACAATGAGAGTTGTTCAGATCCAGGTTGGATAAAGCTTTGAGCAACCTACTCTGGTGGGAGGTGTCCCTGCCCAGGGCAGGGAGTTGGCACTGAGTGATCTCCATTCCAACCCCTTAGCATCCTATGATTCTATGATAGGACCAGATGGAATTGCTTTAAACTGATAGAGAGGAGGTTTAGACTGGGGATTGGGAAGGAATTCCTGGCTGTGAGGGTGGTGAGACAGTGGCACAGGTTGCCCAGGGAGGCTGTGGCTGCCCCAGCCCTGGCCGTGTTTCATTCCAGGCTGGCTAAAGCCTTGAGCAACCTGCTCTGGTGGGAGGTGTCCCTGCCCAGGGCAGGGGGTTGGCACTGGATAATCTCTGAGCTCCATTCCAATCCCTTAACACACTGTGATACTCTTGACATCTCCATTTTCCCCTCAGCCACTTGAGTGAGTGAGCACTGACACCTCCATCCTCACACCATGGTGAACACAGAGCACAGCACAGCTTCACTGCACAGTGTTTCACAAGGCTGAACACACAGCAACAAAAGCCTTTCAGTGCTGTGTTTGAGGCTCAGGAACGAGCCAGGAAAGCAGTAGCTGAAGTGGTTTTTTCCCCCAACCCTCCTTCTATCAGAAACTGCCACTTCTGTGCCTGTTGGTGATGAACAATGAACTAATCCCAAGCAACTCCCTGGCAGCAGTTTCCCTTCCCAGAGATACTTCAACCAATTCTGCTTTGCTTCTCTTTCCTGGGATCAGCAAACAACTCCTGCTCCCAGCACTTGTGCTATCTGACCATCTGAGGGCACCTGGAGGTCTCCAAACCCATGTACAAGTCCTAATCTGCAGTCAGGCAGCTTCTCCCCAGGCTCCAGGGCTAAGCACCAATGAGCCTCCTGAGCTCCCGTACTTGTTCTGCCTTTGTCTGATCCTGTTTGTTTGGTAACCACAGAAACAGCTTTCCAAACCTGATGAGCAGAAACACAACCTTCTGAGACCTTCAGGCTTTGTTCCCAATTCCAAAGAGCTATTTGGCACCCACTCATCTGCTCCTTTCTGTTAGCTCTGAGGATGAAGGATGCATGTACGTCTCAAGACCTTTCTCTTGGATGCTGCAAAGGAAATGCTTCTTGTTTTCCTATGTAACAGCTCCCCAGCTCCCCCCTGAAGGCTTCCTGCCCGTCTTTGGGGCCACTCAGCTACACCAGAGCTTTGGATACAGCAGAATTTGCTTGCCAATGGCCATTCAGGTGTCACAAGCCCAAACCTCAAGGCTGCAGTACCCCCCATGCAAAATGCCACTGATATCTGCTCTCATTCATAACTCCCCCTGAAACTAAGCTCTTTCAGCACTCATGACATGTAACACTGCTTTGGATGTTGGTGACACAGCCTGACACAGTGGGTGGCATCCCTGCCCACAGCAGGGGGTTGGATTTAGATGATCTTTATGGTCCCTTCCAGCCCAAACCATTCCATGAGTCTACAAAACAAACACATTAATCCACAGAACATCCCTCACTCCTTTATTACTATTCTGTTCAAAATTGTTCCTGCTGCTGAAGGCTCCCCAGAGACTCATCCCAACCTCCCTCCTCTCCCCCACCAATGAAATTGCCTCAGCACACAACCCAGCAACGACTCTGAAAACAGCCTTGGCTCCACAGATGGTTTTCCTGAGCTCCTCCTCTACCTCTCCAGCGACAGGAATTCAACACAAGGATTTCAAATGAGACTTGAAGCTGCTTGAGATGTTGTTTTTTTCTCTCCTTTTCTTTTTCACTCCTACTGCTCTACCAATCTGGATCATGTTCAGCTTAAACATTCTGCGCTCCAGTCTGTAGGAAAGGTATTTACAAACTAATGTGTGTGTGGAGCATTTCCCAGGGATGGAGGTTTTGTTACTGTGTCCTTATGGTATCTTTATGCTCATCAGGAAGTTTCCAACAGCAGCGCATCAGCCTGGACATCACAGGTCCATCCTTGCACTCATAGCAGGGCCAGAGCCCCTATAAACATCGTTATCAGATGGGCTTAAACTGAAAGAAGGTGGATTTAGATGGGATATTGAGAAGGAATCCTTGGCTGTGAGGGTGCTGAGGCACTGGCACAGGTTGTCCAGAGCAGCTGTGGCTGCTCCATCCCTGGGAGTGTTCCAGGCCAGGTTGGATGGGGCTTGGAGCAACCTGGGCTGGTGGGAGGTGTCCCTGCCCATAGCAAGGGGTTAGAACTAGATAATCCTTAAGGTCTCTTCCCACTCAAACCATTCCATGATTCCCTGTGGTCTGCAACAACTCCTCTGAAGACTAGCAGAGAGGATCTCTGAGACATTCCCATCCTACTTGACAGCTAGAAAGTCAGAAAAGCACATGCCAACAGCCCTGAGGACAGTGAACGGTGAAGTGCTGCCACATAGAAAACTAAAATCCTCTTTTTCCACCCCTGTTTCTCTCCTTTGCTTCCTTTCCTCCAGATGTTGAACAAGTCCAATCTGTTCAGCCTGGAGAAGGTTGTGTGGAGGCCTCAGAGCAACCTGCCAGGAGCTGAAGGAGCTCCAGGGAAGCTGCAGAGGGACTCCGGGTTAGGAGCTGCAGGGACAGGACAAGGAGCAGTGGGTATCAGGAGAATTTCTCCTTGGAAAGGGCTGTCAGGCATTGGAATGTGTTGTCCAGGGAGGTGGTGGAGTCATCAACCATCCCTGGAGGTGTCCAAGAAAGGACTGAAGGTGACACTCAGTGCTCTGCTCTAGCTGACAAGGTGGTGATGGGTCACAGGTTGGACTTGGTGATCTTGGAGCTCTTTTCCAGCCTCAATGGTTCTGAGATTCTGTGACTCTGAAGGAGCCACCAGGGTTTGTTTACCAAGGAACAGCAGCAGAGCAGGGAGGGCTGGCGAGGTGAAAGCTCACAAAAGCTGCTCTCAGAGAGTGGCACAGTCACCCCAAGTGCCACTCTGAGCTTTACATAACCTGCTCCCAGGGCAGGGCTGAATGCAGCAATGTGTCCACATGGACACACTCGGCCTCACTTGCCAAGGAAGCCTATTTCCATCACAATGGTTGCCAGGGTTACTTTAATTCCATCATCGCTCCAAGTAGTCTCACAGCTCCGACTCCACACCACTAATCAGGGATCTTGCATAACATTAGCACTGAATAACCCAATTTAAACCAACTTAAAAGCTTAGATTGTTGTAGAGGATGTTGATGTAAAAAAAGAAAAAAGAGGGGAAAAAAAACCAACCCCAAACTGTTTTGTTCAGGGAAGTGTTTTGCCTGGAGCTGTGTCCAGCAAACACTTTGTCGCTGGGATCCATGTGGAAGCAATGGATGAGCCTGAGCAGAACCACGATTAAATACTATTTATTGACTCAGTCATCTCAAATCTCTTAGAAAGGATAAATAAAGTACAATGGCATCAAAGGTGCTGGAAGAATTACTCCTGTTATTGGGAGAATAAAACATGGAGTACCAAACAGGGAAAGTTGGGCACAAGAGTCTATGAGGAAGAGGTTTCCAAGTTTCTTCTCTGACCACTGCCCATAGGACAGCTGGTAATGCTGTTTGGGAAATATTCCTCTTAGTCTAGACAACAACACCCCAAGATCTATTCTAGTCTTTTTTGGGGGTTGGAACTCAATGATCCTTAAGGTCCCTCCAAGCCAAACCATTCCATGATTCCTTTAGAGCTTCAGGTCCATGGGATCAGGCAGGGAGCACCAGCCTAGCTAGTTCAGAGGGAGAAACAAACATTAAGCTGTTCCATGTGAATCCCTGGAGCAATTCAAACACTAGATATCCACACACCAGGATGTGACTCC
>NW_008678512.1:34975-37057 GCF_000695815.1 Acanthisitta chloris
AGCAATTTAGAAAGCAGAACAACTTGAGACTGACCCAGTGGTCACTTGCCAGGACAGCAATGCCAAATATCATTTTCTCCAAAATACAAACTATTTTGATCTTCATTAATTTTTTTTTCCTCCCTCACATCCTTTGCTCTCTGGAAATTCTCCTGGACCTACAGTTCTAATGTCTGTAGGGACATTTCCCACAGTACCACAGGATGAAGTTCCATTTCTAACTCTGAGAAAGCATCAAAGATGTTCTATTTCTCTTTCCCAAGCTGAGATGTCCCAAATCCAGCACTTTTCCCCAAGGAAGCAGCAAACCCTGACCTGTAGTGGTAGCAGCTTTGGTGACCAACCCTCTGAACTCACAGATGATCCTGCATGAGCTTTAAAAGGAGAAGGAGAAAGAATTACCACCACATTCAAAGCTTCATAGATTCATAGTCTGTTAAAGGGTTGGAACAGACCTTAAAGATCATCTTAGCTGGTGGGAAAAACCCTCTGGAGAGGAGAATAACCAGGCAACAAAGTGGATGGTGGAAGAAGTGTTGAATCCCAGACTAGCCCTGATTTTTGTTGTCTGACTTCCTAACGCATTTCAATCATGCCAAGATGAGCACAATACAAGCAGAACAAATTAGGCTTCAGTAAAGAATGGAGGGAGGGGAAGTCTATTAAACTACTGTTACATCTCATTGCTGGAGAGTGTCCCACTGCTCCTGGCATTCCTAACACCCAGCAAATTAATGGGATCTGCTTACTCTCGGCATTATGTTGCATCTCTCCTTCGAGGTTTGCCAGCTGAAGGATCTGATGTTGCACCCACAGTTGTCACCTCTGTGCTTTGCTTATGAAACAAAGTGTTTTGCTCAGCCCTTGGTGCAGATTTTGATCCATGGGATTCATCCTTAACGTGTGAGTTAGAGGATGTTGGAGAGAATGGGATTTGGAGGGACAATGAAGGAGCTAATCTCTTTGAAAGCCTCTGCTGTCCATGTTCCTCATTCTCTTTCCTTACTGGCTTCTCCTACCAGAGTTAGGATTTAGCCAAGAAATCCTTGGTTAACCCAGTACACACACACTGAATTTAGGTCTCCAGGATCACCTCACCCCACACACACCAGGGAAGACCAAGACTTTCTCACAGCTGCACCACAAAAAGGAGCAAACAGAACTGACTAAATCCTCACTCCTTTTTACCTCGTGGCAATATTTCACCTTAATCTCAAGGAGATTGCTTGGAGCAGATGATTCTGACAGGACTAATGCTGCAACTAAAAATAAGACCCATTTTTCCCTCTCTGGTGCAACCTACGTCAACCACCGACAGCAACTGCTTCTGGTTGTGAGGCTCCACACCTTGTGTCCCTACTGACAAACCTTCCAGCAAGAAACACCCTGAACTGACATCAGGAGCCATTTGACACCAAAGGAACAAATTGAATTAATTATAGCTCCTCTAGCCTGAAATTGAGGCGTTTCAGGGAGATTTTTTTTGCTCAAAATGCCTTTAAGTGCAGACCTGAGCACAGAGTATTTGGCACAAAAACCACTTAAAGCTTATTTTATCCTTAACTTACCCTTTTCCTTCCAGTCAGTTTGTTGCTCATTCCAAGCCCTGGAGCGTAACAGCTTTGCTGGGACTTAAGCAAACAATCTCCAGTGTTTTTATTTAGAGCTGGACCTTATTTCTCAGGCTCATTCTGCTTTTGGAACCTAGAGCTCATGTCTCCCCACAGGGATTTAACAGGACATCAGGCATTCTACTCCAAAGAGGTTTCCTTCACATGGCTGAGGTTCTACTCTTGGACCTCTGGCTTGGATCTGCAGAATTGAAATAGGAAATACATCATAGGATCACAGAATGGTCTGGGCTGGAAGAGAGCTTAGAGATTATGTTCCAACCTCCCTAAAGATCTGTTTACAATGTCCTAAATAGAGAAGAAGAAAATTCAGTGGGTAGTTTTTGTAGCCTAACACTGTGGCAGCTCTACTCAGTGTTTGGAGAATTCTGTTTCTTCTGTCTTTAGTATTCTTACATTTAAGGCCCCTTAGACACAGGCAGAAATCTGCCTGATACATCTCAGCTACTCC